>NC_048577.1:62397668-62685168 GCF_013265735.2 Oncorhynchus mykiss
AATGACACAAAATAATCTGTTGGTACAGTTACATACAGATCTCATATTTGATGGTGTATTGTTGATGGAGCTCTGTAATCCTGCAATGACATTAAAACATTATGGCTTATGTTGTTTTGTGTTTCAACAGGCTGCACTCAATTAGTCACTAACTATGGTAAGATCACTGTCTACTCAGGCCAGTCTGTTCTCCTGCCCTGCTCCTGTAGTAAAACCCAGGCTAAACATCCCAGCTTCACATGGATTAAACTCAGAGGTCAACAGACACCTGAGATAATACCAACCCAGAGTGATCTGTACAGAGGCAGAGTGGAGATGTTTAATAACATCTCTCCTGGGAACCTCTCTGTCCTCCTCTCACACGTCACCGAGGACGATCAGGGGTGGTACAGGTGCCAAATCAGCCGTGAAAAATGCAGCGACGTCGAACTCGCTGTTAAAGGTAAGAGATGCAGCTAATATCAAGCTTACATCGCTGTGTATATAGAAAGTAAAACAGGAAACACACTTAAATAAAAATATCTATACACAATTAATGATATGGCCGATTTTAAAATATATCAGCCATTTCAAGGTATAAGACAGGGAGCAGTAGTATTTTTTGTAATGTTTGTTATGTATTGTTTGTAATGTTTGTTGTAATTGCTGGTTAAGTGTTTATGGTAGTAGTTGTAGAGATCTATGATTTTCTGTAATCAGAAAAAGAAGTATCCAATAACACATTGCTTTGTGTTTCAACAGGCTGCACTCTGTCAGAACCTCGATCAAGGGTGGTCAATGCATCCCCAGGCCAGTCTGTTCTCCTGCCCTGCTCCTGTAGTAAAACTCAGGCTAAACCTCCCAGCTTCACATGGACTAAACTCAGAGGTCAACAGACACCTGGGATAATACTAACCCAGAGTGATCTCTACAGAAGCAGAGTGGAGATGTTTAATAACACCTCTCCTGGGAACCTCTCTGTCCTCCTCTCACACGTCACCGAGGACGATCAGGGGTGGTACAGGTGCAAAATCAGCCATGAAAAATACAGCGACGTCAAACTCACTGTTGAAGGTAAGAGATGCAGCTAATATCAAGCTTACATTGCTGTGTATATAGAAAGTAAAACAGGAAACTTAAAATGCAAAAATGGATACAAAATGAATGATATGGTTAGGTGTGTATGGTAGTAGTTGTAGAGATCTACCATTTTCTGTAATTAGAAAAATATGTGTCCAATAACGCTGTCGTTGGCTGGCCATCGCTTCATACTTGTCGCCAAACCCACTGGCTCCAGGTCATCTACAAGTCTCTGCTAGGTAAAGCCCCGCCTCATCTCAGCTCACTGATCACCATAGCAGCACCCCCATAGGTATATCTCACTGGTCGCCCAGGCTAAACCTCCCAGCTTCACATGGACTAAACTCAGAGGTCAACAGACACCTGAGATAATACCAACCCAGAGTGATCTGTACAGAGGCAGAGTGGAGATATTTAATAGCAACTCTCCTGGGAACCTCTCTGTCCTTCTCTCACACGTCACAGAGGACGATCAGGGGTGGTACAGTTGTGGAATCAGTGAGACTCAAATGACAGACGTCAAAATTGATATTCAAAGAAAGACAGACAATTCTAATTAATCACTTCAATCTATTTGAACATCATTATTGATATTATCTACTCACTTTGGAAATCATCTGTAGATATTGCAACAGCATACTGTGATATTGTAACAGCACACTGTGATATTGCAACAGCATACTGTGATATTGTAACAGCATACTGTGATATTGTAACAGCGTACTGTAAATATTGTAACAGCATACTGTGACATTGTAACAGCATACTGTGATATTGTAACAGCATACTGTGATATTGTAACATCATACTGTGATATTGTAACAGCACACTGTGATATTGCAACAGCATACTGTGATATTGTAACAGCACACTGTGATATTGCAACAGCATACTGTGATATTGTAACAGCACACTGTGATATTGCAACAGCATACTGTGATATTGTAACAGCATACTGTGATATTGTAACAGAGTACTGTAAATATTGTAACAGCATACTGTGACATTGTAACAGCATACTGTGATATTGTAACAGCATACTGTGATATTGTAACAGCGTACTGTAGATATTGTAACAGCATACTGTAAATATTGTAACAGCATACTGTGATATTGTAACAGCATACTGTGATATTGTAAGAGCATACTGTGATATTGTAACAGCATACTGTGATATTGTAACAGCATACTGTAAATATTGTAACAGCATACTGTGATATTGTAACAGCGTACTGTAGATATTGTAACAGCATACTGTAAATATTGTAACATCATACTGTAGATATTGTAACATCATACTGTAGATATTGTAACAGCATACTGTAAATATTGCAACAGCATCCTGTAAATATTGCAACAGCATACTGTAGATATTGCAATAGCATCCTGTAAATATTGCAACAGCATCCTGTAGATATTGTAACATCATACTGTAAATATTGCAACAGCATACAGTAGATATTGTAACAGCAAAAATGTAAAACTAAAAGAACTCTAGATATTGTAACAACATACTGTAAAACGAAGGCCCTTCCAGGCCAACAGCACTGCAGTATGTAGATTACCCGACCTGACAGACTGAGATATAATAATATAGTTTTGTAATGTGCCTTTGCTCTGGCTAATGTTCCTCTTGTCTGTTAGGGAAATACCAACCCCTCACAACCACTACCACCAAACATCCACCATTAACTCAATCAAATGGACTAGACATTCCAACATTCCTAATACCAACAACGTCACCTAAAGGTCAGTGAATGTTTGTCATGAAATTCTTCTCCATAAAAATAATATTAAAATGAAATAATTTAAACGTATGTTTCTGTTTATATAACCCATATTCCCATCAAAGGGCCAGTACATTTACAGAACTTTGAACAAAAATCAGCTGACCCCATAATCTCTTGTATTGGACTGTACTGGAAGAGTTATCTTTTGCACACAGCCAAACTATCTGTTACACTGTAGATTGACAGAACACTGTCATGTCCTTTAGGGGCAGACACAGTGGGGACTTCAGAAGAAGATCCATCTGCTTCCCCTCAACAATACAATACAATACAATACACCTTACTGGCTGTTCTACCAGTCATACTGATCATCTCTGGAGTGGCTTGGTACATATACAAGAGAAACAAAGGTACAGTATGTATTAATTGCAACCACTCAGAAAAGCGATGACTTCAGTGGAATGTGGAAATGATTTGTGGAAATGATTTGTTCTGTTTTTAATCCCCAGGAAAGAAAAACACAGGAGAGAAAAGTAGTGGGAGTAAAACAGAAGGAGAGAAAAAGGTAAATAAATCATTTAAAAGCTCTATCACATTTAGAGTGATGGGAAAGAAGATAGATAGAACAATCAATCAATCAAATGTATTTATAAAGCCCTTCTTACATCAGCTGATGTCACAAAGTGCTGTACAGAAACCCAGCCTAAAACCACAAACAGCAAGCAATGCAGGTGTAGAAGCACGTTGGCTAGGAAAAACTCACTAGAAAGGCCAGAACCTAGGAAGAAACCTAGAGAGGAACCAGGCTATGAGGGGTGGCCAGTTCTCTTAAGGCTGTGCCAGGTGGAGATTATAACAGAACATGGCCAAGATGTTCAAATGTTCATAAATGACCAGCATGGTCAAATAATAATACTCACAGTGGATGTCGAGGGTGCAACAGGTCAGCACCTCAGGAATAAATGTCAGTTGTCTTTTCATAGCGGATCATTCAGAGAATCTCTACCGCTCCTGCTGTCTCTAGAGAGTTGAAAACAGTAGGTCTGGGACAGGTAGCACGTCCGGTGAACAGGTCAGGGTTCCATAGCCGCAGGCAGAACAGTTGAAACTGGAGCAACAGCACGGCCAGATAGACTGGGGACAGCAAGTAGTCATCACGCCAGGTAGTCCTGAGGCATGGTCCTATGGCTCAGGTCCTCCGAGAGAGAGAAAGAAAGAAAGAGTTAGAGAGAACATACTTAAATTCACACCAGATAAGACAGGAGAAATACTCCAGATATAACAGACTGACCCTAGCCCCCCGACACATAAACTAATGCAGCATAAATACTGGAGGCTGAGACAGGAGTGGTCGGGAGACACTGTGGCCCCATGACGATAACCCCTGACAGGGCCAAACAGGCAGGATATAATCCCACCCACTTTGCCAGAGCACAGACCCCACACCACTAGAGGGATATCTTCAACCACCAACTTACCATCCTGAGTGGTGCCAACCCAAACAGGAAGACCACGTCAGCGACTCAACCCACTCAGGTGACGCACCCCTCCTAGGGACGGCATGGAAGAGCACCAGTAAGCCAGTGACTCAGCCCCTGTAATAGGGTTAGAGGCAGAGAATCCCAGTGGAAAGAGGGGAACCAGCCAGGCAGAGACAGCAAGACAGTTCATTGCTCCAGAGCCTTTCAGTTCACCTTCACACTCCTGGGCCAGACTACACTCAATCATATAACCTACTGAAGAGATGAGTCTTCAGTAAAAAACGGGGCTCTATAGGAGAAAGCCCTGCCTCTAGCTATTTTCTTAAAAATTCTAGGTACAGTCAGGAGGCATGGCGTCTTGTGACCATAGCGTATGTGTAGGTATGTACGGCAGGACCAAATCGGAAAGATAGGTAGGAGCTAGCCCATGTAATGCTTTGTAGGTTAGCAGTAAAACCTTGAAATCAGCCCTTGCTTTAACAGGAAGCCAGTGTAGAGAGGCTAGCACTGGAGTAATATGATCACATTTTTTGGTTCTAGTTAGTAGTCTAACCTAGAAGTGACAAAACCATGGATTAATTTTTCTGCATGAAGTTTCAGATTTTTGCAAGTAGATCTTTCCTTGAAACAGTCTTGATATATTCGTCAAAAGAGAGATCAGGGTCCAGAGTAACGCCAAGATCCTTCACAGTTTTAATTGAGACGACTGTACAACCATCAAGATTAATGGTCAGATTCATCAGAAGATCTCTTTGTTTCTTGGGACCTAGAACAAGCATCTCTGTTTTGTCCGAGTTTAAAAGTACAAAATGTGCAGCTAACCACTTACTTATATCTGAAACACAGGCTTCCAGGGAGGGCAATTTTGGGGCTTCACCATGCTTCATTGAAATGTACAGCTGTGTGTCATCCGCATAGCAGTGAAAGTTAACATTATGTTTCTGAATGACATCCCCAAGAGGTAAAATATATAGTGAAAACAATAGTGGTCCTAAAAGGGAACCTTGAGGAACACCGAAATGTACAGTTGATTTGTCAGAGGACAAACCATCCACAGAGACAAACTAATATCTTTCCGACAGATAAGCTCTAAACCAGGCCAGAACTTGTCCGTGTAGACCAATTTGGGTTTCCAATCCCTCCAGAAGAATGTGGTGATCGATGGTATCAAAAGCAGCACTAAGGTCTAGGAGCACGAGGACAGATGCAGAGCCTCGGTCTGACGCCATTAAAAGGTCATTTACCACCTTCACAAGTTCAGTCTCAGTGCTATGATGGGGTCTAAAACCAGACTAAAGCGTTTCGTATACATTGTTTGTCTTCAGGAAGGCAGTAACAGCGCAACAGCCTTTTCAAAATCGTTTGAGAGGAATGGGAGATTCGATATAGGCCGATAGTTCTTTATATTTTCTGGGTCAAGGTTTGGCTTTTTCAAGAGAGGCTTTATTAGTGCCACTTTTCACATCCCTCTTATCATTGTGGTATTATACGGTTAATGGGACAAGGTTACTGTAGGTGTGTCTTATTTTCTATCTCCTGGGATGATTCCTCTGCAATGTGTTCCACGATTGCAGACAGAAACACTGGTTTAAGCGACAAGACAACAATACCGCTCAGTGCACCAGTAAGAGACAGTGTGTTTGTATGTGTCTTAAAGACTGTTACTGGATCAAGTCATGTCAAATTCAGTGGCCAAATTAGGGTCTCAAGAAAGATAACGTCTCGATCATTGTGCACTTTCTGTGCTGTGGAAGTCACTGTTTTGTCTCAAACAGGAGGCTGCTGAGAGGAAGACGGCTCATAATAACAGCTTGAATGAAGTGAATGGAATGGCATCAAACACATAGAAAACGGGTGTGATACCATTTCATTGATTCCATTCCAGCCATTACTATGATCCCATCCTCCCCAATTAAGGTGCCACCAGCCGCCTGTGGTGTCTCATTGTATCTCTCCTCTCTAGGATGATCCCTCTGTAATGTATGATACAGTTCAAGAACCCAGAAACAACAACCAAGAGGAGACACCAACACCCCTCAATGCTCCAGTAAGAGAAGGACAGTGTGTGTGTGTGTGTGTGTGTGTGTGTGTGTGTATGTGTGTGTGTGTGAGAGAGAGAGAGAGAGAGAGAGAGAGAGAGAGAGAGAGAGAGAGAGAGAGAGAGAGAGAGTGTGTGTGTGTTTGTTAGTATAAACATTATCTATAGTGTAAATGAGTGTAAATCTGTGCATCCCTAGATGTCAGCAGCAGTGCCTGTGTCTCTTACTGTCCCTCTCTACAGGAGGATCCCTCAGTGACATACTCCACCATCGTCTACATGAAAGGAAAAAGGAACACAGCAGTGAGTCTGGAGAGCGGTGGAAAAACAGAGTATGCCACTATCAAGACACGCACGTTCTCCTAGAGCCACTGTACTGTATGACCTACTGCCATCTCACAGCCTTTTCCTGCAGAGTGATCTCATATTGGGCCCAGTATCAAGAGGTTTGATCTGGCACACATGACTATAAATATATTTCACTCTCTACTAAGACATGTTAAGTGGTTATCACAGGAAATCAGATGTTAACCTACAACCAAAATAATAAAGTCTCAGAGATATAGTCAAGATGATTGGTGAAGCAATAAGATACCATTTTATTTTTGTGTAGCTGAGACAACCAAAGCACCTTATATGGCTTAAAGTTCAGCTAGTTCTCTTTTTATATCGTTGTTGTGCATTTATTTTTAAATATGTGAACTTTTTGAAATAGACACGGATGCTTTCAGACATGTTTGAGAAAAAGGAAAATGTGGTTTGATGTGTCAAAGCAAAAAAAACACAGATTTCACAATCAGTTTTGCAAGAGGTTGCTTGGGTGGCTATCATCCATCTTAATTTTGTAAGGGGTGCGTGACTGGCTGCAGGGAAGTCAGGCGCAGGAGAGCAGAACTGGGTAAAACCCGAAGCAGTTTAATATGAAGAAAAAACAACGGCACCCAGAACAACAAAATCTGGGTACAAAATAACCCGTGGCGAACCAGTCAGAGTGCACAAACACTTTACAATAAACAATTTCACACACAGACATGGGGGGAACAGAGGGTTATATACACAACAAGTAATGAGGGAATGTAAACCAGGTGTGTGGAAAAACAAGACAAAACAAATGGAAAATGAAAGGTGGATCGGCGATGGCTAGAAGACCGGTGACGTCGACCGCCGAACGCCGCCCGAACAAGGTGAGGAACCGACTTCGGCGGAAGTCGTGACAATGTATATACTGTACTTCTTATTGTTCTGCCAAGAAGCTGGTACATGCTGAGCATTTCATCATTCTCGAAGTTGACAGAAAAAATGTAAAGGATACAAATGTTTTTAAATGTCAGAATTTGTCATAGAAAACAACCTCTACGTAATGTCAGAATTTTGTCACAGACAACAATCTTTGTGAAAACAACCTCAAACTTTTGTCAAATCCTGTTAGTTAGCTACAGTACTTCCTCTTTTGTGTAATGGACAAATCACACATTGTGGTCTTACTGAACAGGGAAAGCAGTCTAACAATGTCATCAACTGAAGCATTCACTTTTGAAGTGCACAACTAACAGGGAATTATATGTTTTAGTGTGTCGTTTTCTTCGTCATTTGCCAAAGTCAGGTTTTCCAATCATGACTGTAAATACACTGAACGAAAATATATACGCAACATCTAAAGTGTTGATCTTACAGTCTGTTTTATGAGCTGAAATAAAATATCACAGAAATGTTCCATACGCACAAAAAGCTTATTTCTCTCCCAGGCCACCCATGGCTGTACCCCTGCCCAGTCATGTGAAATCCATAGATTAGGGCCAAGGTGCTGGACAAAAGGCCATTTTAAAACCCTTCTCCTGCCATGTCTACAGACATCCCCAAACAAACAAAAACGCAGTGGTGGAAAAACTACTCAATTGTCATACTTGAGTAAAAGTAAAGATGCCTTAATAGAAAATGACTCAAGTAAAAGTGAAAGTCACCCAGTAAAATACTACTTGAGTAAAACTCAAAGTGTAAGGTTTTAAATATACTTAAGTGTTAAAAGTAAATGTAATTGCTAATATATACTTAGTAATCAAAGTAAAAGTATAAAGAACTTCAAATTCCTTATATTAAGCAAACCTGATGGCATAATTGTATTACCTTATGGATAGCCAGGGGCACACCCCAACACTCAGACATAACTTACAACAAAGTGTCTGTGTTTAGTGAGTCCTCCAGATCAGACGCAGTAGAGATGACCAGGGATGTTCTCGTGATAAGTGCGTGAATTGGACCATTTTCATGTCCTACTAAGCACTCAAAATGTAACAAGTAGTTTTGGGTATCAGGATAAATGTATGGAGTAAAAAGTACAGTATTTTCTTTAGGAATGTAGTGAAGTAAAAGATGTCCAAAATATCAATAGTAAAGTGAAGTACATATACCCCAAAAACCGACTTAGGTAGTATTTTAAAGTATTTTTTACTTAAGTACTTTACACCACTGTAAAAACGGCTCTCGGGGAATGAGTGCACAACTGGTAAATAGTCGCTTATAGATATGTCAGTCAGTCAGGTGGCTAGCTCTATTACAGTAACGTTGGGCTCTGGTTATTACTTAGCCAACTAGAGGGATGAAGTAAGAAGCTAACATTAAAACAGAGCATTCCTCAGCAGGAGAAACTATTGGCTACTAAATTCTCACAATAACTTTGCATTACAGTGAGTAGGACAGACAGTGATGTGGTGCGATGAGCGGTGAGGTGGAGGCAGGCTGCAATGTATGCAGGAGGGAGCAGGAGACAGGGAGCGATAGAGAGAGAGAGAGAGAGAGAGGAAGCAAACAGAGAGAGAGTTTAGTACAGTGGTCCCAAACTAGGCGTTGGGGCCCCACGTGGGATCCCCAGAGACAATCTGTAATAATCTTTAAAACAAGTTAGGATTCATTTTATTTTTTTTACACTGTATGTTTCAATGTGAACATCTGGACATGGCCTATCTTCCCTATAGGTGTAACAATTGTCCTCTTCTTCTGGCGAGGAGTAAGAGATGTCGGACCAATGTGCAGCGTGGTAAGTGTCCATTTTAATATAAAAACTGAACACTACAAAAATACAAAATAACAACATGAATGAACAAACGAAAATCGAAACAGTCCCGTATGGTACAAACACAGACACAGGAAACAATCACCCACAACTCAAAAGTGAAACCAGGCTACCTAAGTATGGTTCTCAATCAGGGACAACAATTGACAGCTGCCTCTGATTGAGAACCATACCAGGCCAAACACAGAAATCCCAAAACATAGAAAAAGGAACATAGACAACCCACCCAAATCACGCCCTGACCATACTAAAACAAAGACATAACAGAACTAAGGTCAGAACGTGTCAATAGGCCTACATTAAAACACAATCAAAAGACAAACAATACATAATAAAATGTAATATGTTTATGTCTGTGGTTGTTTGTCTTATCCATGACCCACATTTTTTTACCACTACACCACTGATATTAATACAGAATCATAGATTGTAATAACTCATGTGAATGTGATAATACTAATAATAATAATAATCTGTGTGCTACATTGATGTCTGTTTGTGCAGAGCTTAATTAATGCTTAGGAATAAAAATGGGAATGTTATGTCATTTGAGAAAAGAGATACAGTGCATTCGGAAAGTATTCAGACCCCTTGACTTTTTCCACATTTTGTTACGGTACAGCCTAAAATGGATTAAATTAACAAAAATCCTCATCTACACACAATACCCCATAATGACAAAGAAAAAACATTTTTTTGCATATTTATGCACATTTATAAAAAATAAAAAACAGAAATACCTTATTTACATAAGTATTCAGACCCTTTGCTATAAGACTTTGAGCTCAGGTGCATCCTGTTTCCATTGATCATCCCTGAGATATTTCTAGAACTTGATTGTAGTCCACCTGAGGTATATTAAATTGATTGGACATAATTTAGAAAGGTACACACCTGTCTATATAAGGCCCCACAGTTCCCACAAGGTCTGACAGTGCATGTCATAACAAAAACCAAGCAATGAGGTCAAAGGAATTGGCCGTAGAACTCCGAGACAGGATTGTGTCGAGGCACAGATCTGGGGAAGGGTACCAAAACATGTCTGCATCATTGAAGTGTCCCAAGAACACAGTGGCCTCCATCCTTCTTGAATAGAAGAAGTTTGCAACCATCAAGACTATTCCTAGAGCTGGCCACCTGGCCAAACTGAGCAATCGGGGGAGGAGGGCCTTGGTCAGGGAGGTGATCAAGAACCGGATGGTCACTGTGGCAGAGCTCCAGAGTTCCTCTAGATGGGAGAACCTTCCAGAAAGACAACCATCTCTGCAGCATTCCACCAATCAGGCCTTTATGGTAGAGTGGCTACTCCTGTCACGGCCGTCGTCGGAATGAGATCAAAGTGCAGCGAGGTGAGCGTACATATTCCTTTTAGTTATAGAAATGTAGCCAACAAAACAAGGAAACGACCGTGAAGCTTAACTTCGGCTATAATACAAAGTCAACTACCCACAAATACAACAGGGAAAAAAGGCTGCCTAAGTATGATTCCCAATCAGAGACAACGATAGACAGCTGTTCCTGATGGAGAACCATACCCGGCCAAAACACAGAAGCACAAAAACCTAGAAAATAGAACATAGAATGCCCACCCAAATCACACCCTGACCAAACCAAAATAGAGACATAAAAAGCTCTCTAAGGTCAGGGCGTGACAACTCCTCCGGAAAAGGCACATGATAGCCTGCTTGGAGTTTGCCAAAAGGCACCAATGAGAACCATGAGAAATAATATTCTCTGGTCTGATGAAACCAAGATTGAAACCTTTGACCTGAATGCCAATTGTCACATCTAGAGGAAACCTGGCACCATCCCTACGGTAAAGCATGGTGGTGGCAGCATCATGTTGTGGTGAGGTTTTTCACCAGGAAGGGACTGGGAAACTAGTCAGGATCGAGGGAAAGATGAACAGAGCAAAGTACAGAGAGATGCTTGATGAAAACCTGCTCCAGAACACTCAGGACCTCAGACTGGGACGAAGGTTCACCTTCCAACAAGACAATGACGCTAAGCACACAGCCAAGACAACACAGAATGTCCTTTAGTGGCCCAGCCAGAGCCCAGACTTGAACCCGATTGAACATCTCTAGAGGGACCTGAAAAAATCTGTGCAGCAACGCTCCCCACCCCCGTGACAGAGTTTGAGAGGATCTGCAGAGAAGAATGGAAGAAACTCCCCAAATACCAGTGTGCCAAGCTTGTAATGTCATACCCAAAAAGACTTGAGGCTGTAATTGCTGCCAAAGGTGCTTCAACAAAGTACTGAGTAAAGGGTCTGAATACTTGTGTAAATGTGATATTTCTGTTTTACATTTTTTATAAATGAGCTAACATTTCTAAAAACCTGTTTTTGCTTTCACATTATGGGGTATTGTGTGTAGCTGGATTAAAAACATGTTTTTAATAACCTAACAAAAAGTGGATAAAGTCCAGGGTTCTGAATACTTTCGGAAGGCACTATAGACCTACATGATACAACCATGCATAAAGCAAGATCAGCCCTGTTAGTTCTATTGGTTCAGAAAGCATGGTTTATTGAGTCATTATTAGTTTTACACTTAAGACCCCCTGCTGTTGTGCTGTAGAATTTGTCTCTTGCATAATAAATTCTATACATTAGTTTATACTGGGTTATGCGGACATTTCAGTTAACTGTAATTTTGTTAGTTAAGCTCCAACTTTCCATCCATCTTGTACCAACATCCGTTCTTTTTAAGTCATGGTTACAATATTTGTTTCTAAGATATTGTCAGTTGGATATGCTCTCTGTAACGTTTTGTGTATCTTCCCTATCACATGAAACTGACAAGACTTTATACACACACTTTAGACACACTGAACTGACACTCACACACATTCACTACATACGCACACACACACATTTGCTGCTCCTACTCCGTTTGTCACGGTCGTCCTCCTCTTCGTCTGAAGAGGAGAGGCGAGATGGATCAGAGGACCAATATGCGGCGTGGTAAGTGTCCATGGTAAAATCTTTAATAAAGAAAGACTGAACACTATACAAGAGAGTAACAAAAACAATAACCCAAATTCGACCGTGACGCTACAAAATGAGACCTGTGCTGAAACAAGCCACTAACATAGACAATCACCCACAAACAAACAGTGCAACCCAGGCTACCTAAGTATGATTCTCAATCAGAGACAACTAATGACACCTGCCTCTGATTGAGAACCATACTAGGCCGAAAACATAGAAATGCCCCAAAACATAGAAAAACAAACATAGACTGCCCACCCAACTCACGCCCTGACCATACTAAATAAATACAAAACAACGGAAATAAAGGTCAGAACGTGACACCGTTCTTAATTTTACTCGTATTATTATTATCTGTCCTGATGCCTAGTCACTTTACCCTGCCTTTATGTACATATCTACCTCAAATACCCTATTATTATCTATCCTGATGCCTAGTCACATTACCCTGCCTTTATGTACATATCTACCTCAAATACCTTATTATTATCTATCCTGATGCCTAGTCACATTACCCTGCCTTTATGTACATATCTACCTCAAATACCTTATTATTATCTATCCTGATGCCTAGTCACATTACCCTGTCTTCATGTATGTACATAAATACCTTGTACCTCTGCACATTGATCTGGTAGTAGTACCCCTGTATATAGCTCCACATTGATCTGGTAGTAGTACCCCTGTATATAGCTCCACATTGATCTGGTAGTAGTACCCCTGTATATAGCTCCACATTGATCTGGTAGTAGTACCCCTGTATATAGCTCCACATTGATCTGGTAGTAGTACCCCTGTATATAGCTCCACATTGATCTGGTAGTAGTACCCCTGTATATAGCTCCACATTGATCTGGTACTAGTACCCCTGTATATAGCTCCATTCTTGTATATTTTATTCCTTTTGTGTTACTATTTTAATCATATTTTTTTCACTCTGCATTGTTGGGAAAGGGTCGTGAGCAAGTAATTCATGGTAAAGTCAACACCCGTTGTCACGACTTCTGCCCGAAGTCGGTCCCTCTCCTTGTTCGGGCGGCGTTCGGCGGTCGACGTCACCGGCTTTCTAGCCATCGCTGATCCACTTTTCATTTTCCATTTGTTTTGTCTTTGTTTTCTACACACCTGGTTTCTATTCCCCAGTTGCATGTTCATTATTTAACCCTCTGTTTCCCCCATGATTGTGTGCGTGTTTTATATAAGGTTCAAGTCGTTACGTGTTGGCTGGTATTGTTTGCCGGGTTCGTTATTACGCCTGTTATTTACGAGTGACCGGTTATTTCACACACCTTTAGCATTTGTTTTAAACTGGTTAGTTTGTGGAATAAATGACCTTGTACACTCATCTCTGCTCTCCTGTGCCTGATTCCATGCACCAGTTACCCACAGCCTGACACCCGTTGTATTCAGAGCATGTGACTGTCACGACTCCCACCAAAGGTGGCTTCCCTGCCTGTTCGGGCGGTGCTCGGCGGTCATCGTCGCCGGTCTACTAGCCGCCACAGATCCCTTTTTCCTTTTCTGTTCGTTTGGTCTTATTAGTTGCACCTGTTCCTTATTGTGTTTCTTGATTTTTTTTTCTATTTAAGCCTGTTAGGTCCGCCTAGGTTTGTGCGGGATTGTTATTCTGTTAGTTTGTGGATGTTTGATTGTATTTTATTTTTCCGGACATTTTTCCAGACTCTGACAGAGACGAATAACATTTGATTTGATTTGAAATTAATAGGTGCTTCACTCTTGCAAAAGTATTTCGTATTTTTAGTATTTAGCAGCTCCTCTTACTGGGTTCCAAACAGGAATAAAACATTCACATCACAACAAAACAACAGCCTAAATCATAAATAAAACAATTACATCACAACAGAACAGCAGCATACATCATAAATAAAACAATGACATCACAACAAAACAGCCTACATCATAAATAAAACAATATATCATACAAGACATTATTGCATCATTACTCTAATATTACACATTTACAATATAAAATGTACAATACTACATTACTACAATTTACAATGTGTGCCGTGAGGTGTTGTTTTATCTGCTTTTTAATCTGATTTTACTGCTCGCTTGAGTTACTTGATGTGAAATAGAGTTCCATGTAGCCATGGCTCTATGTAGTACTGTGCATTTCCCATAGTCTGTTCTAGCTTTGTGGACTGTGAAGAGACCTCTGGTGGCATGTTTTGTGGGGTATGCATGGATGTCTGAGCTGTGTGCTAGTAATTTAAACAGACAGCTCGGTATATTTAACACGTCAATACCTCTCACAAACACAAGCAGTGATGAAGTCAATCTCTCCTCCACTTTAGCCAGTGGAGATTGACATGCATATTACTCATGCTACCTCTCCATGTAGTTTTAAGGGCCAGCTGTGTTGCTCTGTTCCGGGCCAGTTGTAAGTTGCCAATGTCCCTCTTTGTGGCACTTTACCATTTGACTGGGCAGTAGTCCAGGGGTGACAAAACTAGGGCCTTTAGGACTTGTTTTATTGATAGTGATGTCAAGAAAGCAGAGCAGCGCTTTATTACAGACAGACCTCTGGTGTATAACAGTTGTATAACACAGTCTAGCCTATGTCATCACTATATCACTTGATTTGATATATTTTGGATTAAAGAAGGCTCTTCAGTAAGGCCATTCCACTATCAATGTTTGTCTATGGAGATTGCATGGCGGTGTGCTCGATTTTATACACCTGTTCAGCCACACTCTATTTCAGTGTGGCTGAAATAGCCCAATCCACAAATTTGAAGGGGTGTCCATATACTTTGTATATATAGTGTAGTTGTACCAGCGACTATAAGGGTTACCCCATTGCCTGGGTCAAGTGAGGCTCTAAAGTTGCCGCAGGTGATTGTAGAAAAAAACAGTGAGGAATTCCAGCAGGCGTAGCCGTAACCTGATCTTTCTGGTTCATCCCTATTGTTTAAGTGAATGGCGGACAATTTGTGGCATTTATGGAAGGTGGGCAAGTGTAGCCTGCTCTGTGGTTGTCCCAATAAGCAGGGACATTTTAAAACTGAAAACAACCAAACTGATAAAAATTCAAGTAGGGCTGCAAAATAAGTCTATTTTTTTACCTGCTACACTGGAGGCATAACTTTTGGTCAGTGCGAGCAGAGCTTGAGCAACTTTACCCTATTGCTCTGACTGGCCGAGATACTATTATAGTGGTAACTCACCTAGCCACACTAGCTTCGCCCTGATGTTGGTGCTAACAAGCTAGCAAGCATGCTATGTTGTATTACACATCAACAGCCATTGTCAACCATTCAAATCAAATCCAATTTTATTGGTCACATACACATGGTTAGCAGATGTTATTATTGCGAGTGTAGTGAAATGCTTGTGCTTCTAGTTCCGACAGTGCAGTAATATCTAACAAGTAATCTAACAATTCCACAACAACTACCTAATACACACAAATCTAAGTAAAGGAATGGAAAAATAATATATACATATAAATATATGGATGAGCAATGACCGAGCGGAATTGGCAAGAAGCAATAGATGGTATAAAATACAGTATATACATTTGGGATGAGTAATGCAAGATATGTAAACATTATTAAAGTGGCATTATTAAAGTGACTAGTAATCGATTTATTAAAGTGGCCAATGATTTCAAGTCAGTATGTAGGCAGCAGCCTCTTTGTGTTAGTGACGGCTGTTTAACAGTCTGATGGCCTTGAGAGAGAAGATATTACCCACCAGTCCACGCCCACTTCGCTTCTCACTGTTTTCCTTCCATTGAAAATGAATAGGAAGCTGTTGTTTCACCTCGGGATGCTGTGTCCAGTGTATACGCCCTGTCAGACATGAGCTGCATGTTAAAATGTCCATGAGAGTACAAGCCTCTCATGGAGGATAATCTCACACTGTAACAGTTAGGCCTACATGTCCGAAGTAGCAGGCCATTAAAACACATTTTCCTGCTTCCTCCCTATTGTTTAACTAAGAGACTGACAAGTTGTGGCATTTCTTTGCGTTAACAACTGTCTTCTCATTTTCGAGAAAGTGAAAGTTTGGGGGAAAAAATAGGACACAAATTACATATTTTTTTCAACCCCCAATGTGCACTACTTCCATAGAGTGATCCATATACTGTTCACCTGTAATTACCAGTTACAGGTGCATTAACAGTCTAGCCTATGCCATCACTAGGTCAGATCGCTAACGTTGAGGTGTAGGCTGCTACAACATTGTTACCACCACTTTGTTTCCCCTGGCCAGATGGGACAGGGCGTATAGAGGCCTACAGTTGATCAGACTGATGCAGCAGGTCAGATCACTAACATTGAGGTGTAGGCTGCTACAACATTGCTGTAAAGAGTTTGTGTCTGTGTCTGATGGGAGTAAGTTATTTTCCTGTCCCATGCCTGACCTATACGACCTGTGATTTGGTGGTGTGGCATTTTTTTTTCTCCCGATGGTACCCAGATGAAAATCCGGAACCTAGTTGTAGCAGAGATTTAAGGGTTACCCCATTGCCTGGGTCAAGTGAACTGACCAGTTGGGCAAGTTGAGCCTGCTTTAAACTTGCCCCAGGTGATAAAAATAAATAAATGAAAACAACAAAGCTATAAGGAATTCCAGTAGGTGTAGCTTAAAATTTATATTGCTGGTTCATCCCCATTGTTTAAGTGAAATGCAGACAATTTATGCCATTATGTCAGCAAATTGAGCCTGCTCTGTGGTTGTCCAATAAACAGGTGATTGTGGTTAAGGATGAATAGAGTGATCAGCCTACCACTGGCTTGGTTCTAACTGCGGGGAGGAGCTCACAGCCTGCAATAAAAGCCGGCTGATTCCATGTAGTATGTAGAAGGTTTTCGCGCAGTAATAACCTGAACTGTCGTAGGGAGGGGTAAACGGTAGCAATATTGTTTGTCTTCTATAGAGTGGACAGTAAATTAATTAGTTTCTAAAAATGACTTGGTCCGTAAGTAGTTGTTTCATTACTCTGGTCGTTCTGTTCCTGTGGCGGGTCGATGACATCACAGAAGCTTGCACTTGCATGAGTGCACATCCTCAACGGGCTTTTTGCAATGCAGATGTCGGTAAGGCAATTTAGAAATGTCTGACGTCTGTAGTTTCTCTTCACGTGTTGGTAGGCTGCCTACTATACCCTGTCAATGCGCATCATGCAACAATGTTATGCATTTTCTTTCGCAATTATTTTCAGGACATGATCATTAGGCCTGTATTTACATCTTCTCGCAAGTATTTACATTAAGTCGGTAACAATATGGGCTACACCTGGGTGTATTCATTACGGAAACGTTTGCCACTTAAGAACCAAGTGAAACGGTGAGGGACCTACCTGAATTTTTACCACACTCTCGTTTGCGTTTTCTGTCTGGTGTAAAACGGTTCTGTTGCAAAACGTTTTGTAACAGAATCTGCTTGACGATTACACCCGCGGGGATGACACTACTCTGATCGGTGAGGACTGGCGTTTCCCATCCTTGCTCTAGGCCTAAAGATGACTGACTTGTTATTAAACGAAATGTTCAACATGACATTATCCAACGCCTCACATACTTGACATTTTAGAGAATTCATCAGAATAATTTAGGCCTACATGGCAAATGGGTCTACTCTACATTTCTAAACTATGTCACTTCTGTAAACTACTCACTAATTCAGATTTTGCCGCTGTTTATCTCGCAGGTTGTTAATTCTATAAATTAGATGTCATTTCTATTATTTTGACATGTGCTGATAGCTGTGTTACCAACAATGTAACAACTACGTGAGTATAGGAACCTCGTATAAAATGGGTTAGTCACTGTAAAACATCAATATGGCATTGTGATTTTAAGTGTATTGGCACCTTTCGTTCTACTTCAACCACTGATGCAGTATGGTAAGACAGGATGGTTGTGGGTGTTAGACAGCACTACATCATGAGCAGCTACTTGACCTTTTAGAGAAATGTACCTTGACTCAATTACTGTTTGTTAGTAAAGAGGTGTGATGACATGCAACACGCTTCCCTGAGGATAGTTCCTGTTGAGTTTATTGAAAAGTGAAGACTTTATTTGTGGTATATTCTCTAAAATGATTGAGTGATGACTTTGCTGTTGAGGGAGCAAGCTCTGTTGATAGAGCATGGTGCTAAAGCCTGACATCTTGGGTCTGTAATAGATTCTATGTTCTCTCAGATCACTTAACACCCTGAAACTGATGTCTGACTATTGTACCAGAAATTGATCATTTCAGTAGTTAAACCATGTCTCTTATTTTGTAGTGATCAGGGCAAAGGTGGTTGGCGTGAAAGCTGTGTCTGGTAACACCAACTATGACGTCAAACAGATCGAGGTATGATCAGCCTTTTTATTAAGTGGTTGTTCCTTCCTGCACTGACACATTGAAGCCCCCTGAACCCCAGTCTGACAGATGGCCCCAATTTGGACCCAACCCTTAAATGATTGAAGATCTGGATAGGTATAAGCAGTGTAATTGTGGAGCTTCCACCATTAATAAAAAGGGGTTATTTATAGAAATGAGTCATGCCTTTAGCACTGAGCAAGAGGCATGTTTCAGTCAACCCTCCTACCAGTCCTAGACAATGGTGACATCATCTACATGAATTCAGATGCCTCTTTATTATGGGCAACAGGTCTAGTACTCAACGCTACATTCTCAACTAGGAAGTTGGTCCTGTTTGATGTCACGTAGGTTGACGCATTGCAATATTTTAATTTATTAATCCCTTTACGAAACCTCACTAAAAGCATTACTAACCTTTAGACATGAGTTACCACACCTGGGATAAGGGATGAATAACTTTGGAAATTTCCTTCGGTCTTTACTCCGTTAGGTAAATATATTTTTTTGTGCCTTGTTGTGAAACTGTCTGCATCTAGGGCAATTCAAAGTGTTGAGGACCTTATTACTGAATGTTTGTTTTGTGCCTTGTTGTGAAACTGTCCGCTGCATCTAGGGCAATTCAAGGTGTTGAGGACCTTAATACTGAATGTTTGTTTTGTGCCTTGTTGTGAAACTGTCCGCTGCATCTAGGGCAATTCAAAGTGTTGAGGACCTTATTACTGAATGTTTGTTTTGTGCCTTGTTGTGAAACTGTCTGCTGCATCTAGGGCAATTCAAAGTGTTGAGGACCTTATTACTGAATGTTTGTTTATGACTGCTTCTGTTCTGCTGCATCTAGGGCAAAGTGTTGAGGACCTTATTACTGAATGTTTGTTTTGTGCCTTGTTGTGAAACTGTCTGCTGCATCTAGGGCAAAGTGTTGAGGACCTTATTACTGAATGTTTGTTTATGACTGCTTCTGTTCTGCTTGTATTTTAATGTGTAATTCAGGGCTCCTCTGTAAAGGAGACCAGTGAGGTTAAGCTGTCCCTACATGCCATATAGAACAAACTGTATATGTAGATGTTTGACGGATCCTTTCTCTCCTTGTGGTTGGCTAGATGTTCAAAGGTCCTAACCAGGATATCCACGTCATCTCCACTGGAGGCCCGTGTCGCGCGTTTCTGGAAATCAACAAGGAGTATCTCTTCACAGGTGCGGTTCTCACTAGGTTACCTAAGGTCCATTAGCAGCACTGGTTAGAAATGCTTACAGCCTCATGACCTACTATTGACTTCATCTTGTATAAGACAACAAATGTTTTAGAAATGACGTTCTCTACACTTAGAATTACTTACAAATAACTAATGCATTATTTATGAATAGCTCCGGGCTGTATCGGTACTTTTTCCCCGTTTCAGGTTGCAGTTTTCCCCCAGGTACAGATCTAGGCTCATCTCCTACAATCCCAACCATATGTGGAAAGAAACTAATCCGAGGACAGTGTTGAAGGCCAGCTTTACCCTACACCACATTTTCCCTACAGCATATTGTCTCCTTTGTCTGCAGGCAGGCTGAATACTGATGGAACAGTGCATGTAATAATGTGTGACTTCATTCAGTCCTGGGGGGCTTTGAGTGACACACAAATGAGGAGCTTGACTCTGCGCTACCGAAGCGGCTGTGATTGCACGGTGTGTTAATATTACTATATGTTGTATATTTACACAGCAGACTTTCTTCGCACTCTGGTCACCATTGGAAAATGTAAGAGCTACACTATTTGGGTAATGATCAGTCGGTGATCTTGGTCTTTCTCTCCCTACTCCGATCCACAGATCATCCGCTGCACTTCCCTTCCCTGTCCGATCAGCACCGCGGATGAGTGCCTGTGGATGGACATTGGCCAAAGCAGACCCTGGGACAATAACATTGCCTGTATCAAGGGGGGTGATGGATCCTGTGCCTGGTACAAGGGGATGGCACTGCCCAAGTAGTTTCTGGATATTGATGACCCCTAAACAAAAAAAAAGCTACAAACTCAAATAATGAAGTAGTTTCTAACAATTACAAGACCTACATTAACTTGTCAAGTTGTTGTCAGAGGACAGGTTGCAGGAAATGGTCAATGTGAAAGAGGGCAACCATCTTGTGAAAATATCACTTGTACAATAATGAACTTCACATATAGCGCTTCAAGTACTAATTTCGTGTGTCCTTAATTTGCTTGTTTAACTAGAACTGAATGCATTATTGAACATGGTCCTGAAATAGTTTGTCTAAACCAGGGCTTCAGCTTTGTAATGTCATTGACCAAATTAAACAACTCATTGTTTCTTCCTTGCTTTATAAGATTGTATTCAGTTGGATGAACATTCAGCTGTTTACAAGTGCTAGTCAGCACTAGCAAGAACAGAAATTTCCGACTTAACTGGTAGTACAGTGCATTCGGAAAAGTATTCCGACCCCCTTCTGTCACATGTCAAGTTACAGCCTTATTCTAGAATGGATTAAATACGTTTTTCTTCAGTCTACACCCATAATGGCAAAGGTTAAGATTTTATTAACCAATGTAATTGTATTCAGACCTTCTGCTATGAGGATCAAAATTGAGCTTGGGTGCATCCTGTCTTGGATCATTTTACAACTTCATTGGATTCCACCTCTGGTAAATTGATTTGGAAAGGCACACCTAACATCCCACAGTTGACGGCACAACAAGACATGAGGTTGGAATTGTCCGAGCTCAAAGGATTTAGGCACAGCTGTGGGGAAGGTTACCAAAACATGTCTGCAGGCTCAATGGTCCCCAAGAACACAACCTCCCTCACTGGAAGTCTGGAACCACCAAGATTCTTCAGAGCTGGCCAAACTGGACAATTGGGGGAGAAAGGCCTTGCTCAGGGAGGTGACCAAGACCTCGATGGTCACTGACAGAGCTCCTCTGTGGACAAGGACAACAATCTCGGCAGCACTCCAATTAGACAATGGGAGTGGCCAGACCAAATCCACTCTGCAAAAGGCAGATTATAGCCCACTGGAAGTTTACCTAAAGGCACATGAAACCAATATCTACTTTTTGCCCTAAATGCCAAGTGTCACATCTGGAGGAATTCTGGCACCATACGTACAGTGTAGCATGCTGTGGGAATGGGAGACTAGTCGGAATCTAGCGAAAGATCAACTGAGCAAAGTACAGAAAGATCCTTAATGAAAACCTGCTCAGGACCTCAGACTTGGCCGAAGGTTCACCTTCCAACAGGACAACGACCCTAAGCATACAGCCAAGACAACGCAGGACTACGGGACAAGTCTCAATGTCCTTGAGTTGCCCAGCCAGAGCCTGGACTTGAACCCGATCTAACATCTCTGGAGAAACCTGATAATAGCTCTGCAGCGACGCTCCCCATCCAACCTGACAAGAGCTTGAAAGGATCTGCAGATTGAGGAAGGAGTAAGAGTAAGGCTGTAATGTAACAAAATGTAGAAAAAGTCGTAAAACTTCCCGAATGCAGTGTACATGTGCCGTGTTCAACCAGTTATCAAGTCAGAAGTTTCCTAATTCCGACTAGCACGTGAACGCGGCACTAGACAGTACTCTGATCTTGTATATATTATTTAGGGTTAGGAAACTGTCAGCCGGAATAAATAGGGTTGAGGTCCTTTACACACAAAATATTGGGAAATAAAAATCCTGAAAGATTGGAAGATGACGTGTACAATAGGTAAATGAGAAAGTGAATAAGGGAATTGTAAATATAAATGACAAATGTTTAAGATCTATTTTGCCTTACCAATTTGAAAACAGTAATAAGGCAGAAAACCGAAGCACATCACCTTCTCCAAAGTGAAGTTTATGAAATGTTGGCCTTTTAAAACCGCTACGGGATCATTGTCCCTCCCGCGGGACGTTTGAGCTAACGTAGGCTAATGTGATTAGCAACGAACATTTCCCAGGACATAGACATATCTGATATTGGCAGAAAGCTTAAAATTATTGTTAATCTAACTGCACTGTCCAATTTACAGTAGCTATTACAGCAAAATAATACCATGGTATTGTTTGAAGAGAGTAAACAGTTTTGTACTTGAAAAGTTAAACCAATTAGGTACATTTGAGCAGTCTTGATATACATTTTATATCATAAATGCAATGGTTCATTGGATCAGTCTAAAACTTTGCACATACACTGCTGCCATCTAGTGGCCAAAATCTAAACTGCACCTGGGCTGGAATAATACATTATGGCCTCTCTCTTGCATTTCAAATATATGTATATATTTTTTGTACATACTTTTTATATTATCTTTTACCAGATCTAATGTAGGAGAATATAACATGCATTTCACATTTCAAAAACGTGTTTCCTTTCAAATGGTATCAAGAATATGCATTTGCTTGCTTCAGGTACTGAGCTACAGGCAGTTAGATTTGGGTATGTCATTTTAGGCGAAAATTGAATAAAAAGGGGCAGATCCTTAGAGGTTTTAACAAATTAGATGGAGACCGAAGCTATAGGCTTCTGTAGCCATGTGCAAATGACAGTATAAATCGGCAAACATACTTGCGGAACCCATGCATGCGTTTATGCTTTTGCGCATGCTTCAAGTGACAAATCTGAAAGCACTCCCCATGCTTTGAAAAGTTGATGTAATTATACCTGTACTCAAATCTCTGCCCAACATGTAATTCAATGAAGTTCATAGTCTGCTTTCTAGACAACGTTCATCCAGGACGGAGCGGTCAAGCACGACTAACTCAAATTAGCTGACTACACGACAGAGGCAGGCCTGATTACAAACAGTGACGAGGCAGCCTACAATGCAAGCATGGGGCGATGGCACTGAAGGCAGCGGGGCCACGGGTAGCCTAGTGCAGTGTTTTCCAACTCTGGTTCGAGTACCCCAAACAGTACACATTTGTATTTTAATCCTGGACAAGCAACCCTGATTCAATATGTCAACCTGTCATCAAGCCCTCAATGAGCTGATTGTCCAGGGATACATCTAGAATGTGTACTGTTGGAGGTCCTCCAGGACCAAGAACACTGGCCTAGTGGTTAGTGTGGCCAGTAACCCAAAGGTCACTGGTTGGAATAACTGAGCAGTCTGTGAGCCCTTGCACATGGCACTTACCTCCAATTTGCTCCAGGGACAAACATTAATTTAACTGACCTTCTAAAAACACATTTCACTGCATCCATCTGGTGAAAATTAAACATGTGGGGAAAAGCTAAACTTTGTTACAATCAGGAGAAAACAAATTGCCCACCACTCTGGGACTTGTGACCAATCAGATTCACGGAAATCAAAGGTCGGGCATAGTCTATAGAAAGCTATTATTTTACCAGAAAATAACCCATTCCAGATAGACAAGCAAACTCTTTACAGAAATATTACAGCCTCGAATGGGGGTTTAAAACCTACAGCTGCCAGCACGGCATATCCTACACAAAGCATACCTTGCAATACCATCTGATCAAAAAAAAGCTGCCCAAAATGTGTACAATGTTCTCCTGAATTGCATGCAAGTTTGTCTTCTAAACCAGGTTAGTTCAAATGTCAGCAGATGCCCAATACCATGGTGGGTACACATCTGGGTGGTTTCATACCTAGTTATTAACTTTACCATTCTTATGAAAATCAATGTCTGATTTGTTCCACATCAACCAATTACTGCTCTTCTTTAGAAGGCTTTCAAAACGCTCCCTGTTCTGATGGTCTGCGAAATGACAGAAATAAACTATTCATCCCACTAAAGAATATTACAGAACAAGTCAGTTGTTTAATGGTCAACATCATTACATAGATAAAGCCCTGGTTTAGACCCAAACTACTAAAGGGCCACAATCAGTAGACAAATGTAGAATGTTCCAGATAGAAACGCCATTAGAGCCAACATGATTACTTTCATGTCAGAGAAGACAATTTGTTCTTTATGTATAGAACATATCTGAACATTCTACATGACGCCCTGCTTGATGCTTCAGGAATACTGTTCCATTTTCAAATAACCATATCAGACAACACTGATCACAATTTGGGGTTGATAACAGCTTTGGTTCCAGTTAAATTTAACATCAATTTAAAAAATGAATGGCAGAAAACATTAACACTGCATTTGATTTGTTTATTTTACAAGAAGTGACCAGCAAGACATGTTGGTTAATTTAAAACTACACATTGGCAGCTTTGTCATCTGGAGTCACTAAGCGGATGGCCTGTAGAGTATAGCCTGTAGAGTCCCCAATATCTAGGAACTACTTCCAAGCACAAGAACCATTACTCTTGATACAGGCAAGGTTTTGGCTATTGTTTGTCCCCCAGTCCATCCACAGACATGCATCTGTGGTGCTGATCGGACAGGGGAGCGAAGTGCAGTGGATGATCTGTGGAGCAGAGAGAGACCAAGATCACTGATTATTATACCAATACTCTAGCTCATGTGTTTTGCCAATGTGACCAGAGTAATATACTCCCTTTTAGAAAATGTGCTGTGTAAATATTGGTGTACAGTAATATGACTAATTCCCATCACACACACCTTGCAATCACAGCCGCTTTGGTAGCGGTGAGTCAAGCTGTTCTTTTGTGCAGCACTCAAGTCCTCCCAGGGCGGATTATAGCCACACAGTGTTACATACATCCTTCCAGTCTCCAGCTTGCCTACAGACAGAGGAGATAGTGAGTCAATGTACCATGGGGAAAGTGCCCCACGTTTTCATAACTGTGACCTTAATTACCTACAGTCAATAAGCTGTTATTGTCTTAACGACCGTTCCACAGGTGCACGTTCATTCATTGTTTACGGTTCATTGAACAAGCGTGGGAAACAGTGTAAACCCATTACAAAGAAGATCTGAAGTTATTTTGATTTTTACTAATTATCTTTGAAAGACAGGGTCCTGAAAAAGGGACATCTCTTTTTTTGCTGAGTTTATAGTGTTGGTCCCATGTTTCAACGGCCGAAATAAGAGACTGGCGAAATTTCACAAGAAAGCTAATTTCTCTCAAGTTGTGCACAGATTTGTTTACATCCATGTTAGTGAGCATTTCCCCTTTCCCAAGATAATCCATCCACTTCACAGGCATGGCATATCAAGAAGCTGATTAAACAGAATCATTACACATGTGCACCTTGTGCTGGGGACAATAAAAAAAACACTAAAATGTGCAGTTGTCACAGTGCCACAGATGGCTCAAGTTGAGGGAGCATGCAATTGGCATGCTGACTGCAGGGAAGTCCAGAGCTGTTGCCAGATAATTTAATGTTAATTTCTCTACCATAAGCCACCTCTGTTTTAGAGAATTTGCACTTCATTCGCCACTATCACCTCATGTTGCAGCATTATAATGCATGGCCCCATGTCGCAACGATCTCCCCATAATTCCTGGAAGCTGATAATTTCCAACTTCTATGGCTTGCATAGTCACACGTCACCCATTGAGCATATTTTGAATGCACTGGTTCGAAGTGTTCCAGCCAATATCCAGCAACGTCGAGCTGAACATGCCACAAGCAACAGCCTAAATTACACGTAGGTGATGTGTTGAGCTGCATGAGGCAAATGTTGGTCACACCAGATACTGGTGATCCATTACCTTTTTTTTTAATGTACCGTATCTACGAACAACAGTTTCAAATCTGTATTCCCAGTCATGTGAAATCCATAGATTAGGGCCTAATAAACATATTTAAATTTACTGATTTCCTTATATGAATTGTAACAAGGTTACATTTTTAGAAGCTGTGGCATTGATATTTATGTTCAGTAGATTAATGAAAAGCTAAGACTCATGAACATGTAACATGTTATTCTATATGATGTGCACAAGGTAAGAGACATTAGAAGGTAAGGGGTTCTTCTAAAGAGAAGATAAACATGTATGAGCGCTGTAAGTAGTTGCAAGTAGCCTAGTGGTTAAAGTATTGGACTACTAACTGTAAGGTTGCAAGATCGAATCCCCGAGGTGACAAGGTAAAAATCTGTCGTTCTTCCCTTGAAGGGGCCGTCATTAAAAATAAGAATTTGTTCTTAACTGACTTGCTTAGTTAAAGAAAGTTCATTAAAAGTAATATCAAGCTTTGGCAGACCTCATGTTAACATTTGTCAATGAAACTCATTAATGCCAAAGTCCACATCAAATTGTTTTGTGGTTTACTTGTAGCCCTGGTTGTCCTGAAAATAAAAGTGCTAAAACACTTGAGGTGAAATCTAAGGGCTGGACATGCAGATAAATGAAAAGCTGATTTGTGCTGGAGTCTGAGGACTGATAGGGTTAACCAGTGTTGGCAACAGAACGTGGGTAACGTAGTGAGAACCTCACCTGTGAAGAGATACTCCTTGTTGAGGTCCAGAGTCACACCACATGCAGCTGGGGATGGTGCAGTGAAGATGGCGTGGATAACCTGGTCTGGGCATTTAAACATCTAGCCAATCACAAGGAGAACAGAGGATCTGTCAAACATCCACATATATCATTTGGAACCTCACCGTCTACAGCTCTCAGGCACTGTCAGTCTTCACCCTTTGATATTCACAGATCTGTAAGGTGCAAGCGATCATTTATTCCAGTTACCACACCCAGCCTCAAGGACAGCTAGCTCATGACTAAAGATTAGTAATGATGTAAGGCACAGGTGGAGTTCAAGTTAAATAGCTTTATAAATTCAAATATAGAAATGCAGCAACCTGTGACATCAGAGGGCCAACTAACTATCTGTTAGAGAATGTAGTGATAGCTTTAATGAAGTGGCAGCTGAGTTCATATAGAGGATGTCACCATAGACTTGGACCAACAGGAAGGTCAACACTTTAGGGAGAGGCTTTTTATAGAAGTATGCTAATTTCATATGGTGGAAGTTCCACAACGACACTGCTTATACCTATCCAGATCTGTAGACATTGAAGGGCTGGAGCCAAGGGGGAGAGAGAGAGAACTGGGCCCAGCTGTTAGACTGGGGTTCAGGGGGCTTCAATGTGTCAGTGCAGGAAGAAACAACCACTTAATAGAAAGGCTGATCATACCTTGATCTGTTGGATGTCATACTTGATGGCGTTAGACACCGCTTTCTTTCCAACCACCTTCGCCCTGATCACTGGAAGAGGGAGACATGGTTTATCTAACATTATTGAAATCTATTCTGGTATACTGGTCAGTCACACCATCAGTGTAAGGGTGATATGGAGCAGAGAGAACAGTGTAGAACGCTTTACAGACCCAATACCCAGTCGGTTCAGAATGTTTGTGCATAAGTTAAGACTGGGTGTAACATTTTGGCTAGGTTAACGTCAAATCAGATGACTGAGTCCATTTCAAAGCTCAGTTGTCCTGAGTCTGCACAACTCTGCCAGGACCTAGGATCAAGAGAGACGCTCAAGTGTTTTAGTACTATATCTCTTGACACAATGATGAAAATAATCATGGCCTCTAAACCGTCAAGCTGCATACTGGACCCTATTCCAACTAAACTACTGAAAGAGCTGCTTCCTGTGCTTGGCCCTCCTATGTTGAACATAACAAAACGGCTCTCTATCCACCGGATGTGTACCAAACTCACTAAAAGTGGCAGTAATAAAGCCTCTTGAAAAAGCCAAACCTTGACCCAGAAAATATATTTTTTTAAACTATCGGCCTATATCAAATCTTCCATTCCTCTCAAATTTTAGAAAAGGCTGTTGCGCAACAACTCACTGCCTTCCTGAAGACAAACAATGTATACGAAATGCTTCAGTCTGGTTTTAGACCCCATCATAGCACTGAGACGGCACTTGTGAAGGTGGTAAATTACATTTTAATGGCATCGGACCGAGGCTCTGCATCTGTCCTCGTGCTCCTAGACCTTAGTGCTGCTTTTGATACCATCGATCACCACATTCTTTTGGAGAGATTGGAAACCCAAATTGGTCTACACGGACAAGTTCTGGCCTGGTTTAGAGCTTATCTGTCGGAAAGATATCAGTTCGTCTCTGTGAATGGTTTGTCCTCTGACAAATCAACTGTAAATTTCGGTGTTCCTCAAGGTTCCGTTTTAGGACCACTATTGTTTTCACTATATATTTTACCTCTTGGGGATGTCATTCAGAAACATGTTAACTTTCACTGCTATGCGGATGACACACAGCTGTACATTTCAATGAAACATAGTGAAGCCCCAAAATTGCCCTTGCTAGATGCATGTGTTTCAGACATAAGGAAGTGGATGGCTGCAAACTTTCTACTTTTAAACTCGGACAAAACAGAGATGCTTGTTCTAGGTCCCAAGAAACAAAGAGATTTTCTGTTGAATCTGACAATTAATCTTAATGTTGTACAGTCGTCTCAAATAAAACTGTGAAGGACCTCGGCGTTACTCTGGACCCTGATCTCTCTTTTGAAGAACATATCAAGACCATTTCAAGGACAGCTTTTTTCCATCTACGTAACATTGCAAAAATCAGAAACTTTGTCAAAAAATGATGCAGAAAAATTAATCCATGCTTTTGTCACTTCTAGGTTAGACTACTGCAATGCTCTACTTTCCGGCTACCCGGATAAAGCACTAAATAAACTTGTTAGTGCTAAATACGGCTGCTAGAATCCTGACTAGGAAAAAATTTGATCATCTTACTCCAGTGCTAGCCTCTCTACACTGGCTTCCTGTCAAAGCAAGGGCTGATTTCAAGGTTTTACTGCTAACCTACAAAGCATTACATGGGCTTGCTCCTACCTATCTCTCTGATATGGTCCTGCCGTACATACCTACACGTACGCTACGGTCACAAGACGCAGGCCTCCTAATTGTCCCTAGAATTTCTAAGCAAACAGCTGGAGGCAGGGCTTTCTCCTATAGAGCTCCATTTTTATGGAACGGCCTGCCTACCCATGTCAGAGACGCAAACTCGGTCTCAACCTTTAAGTCTCTACTGAAGACTCATCTCTTCAGTGGGTCATATGATTGAGTGTAGTCTGGCCCAGGAGTGGGAAGGTGAACGGAAAGGCACTGGAGCAACGAACCGCCCTTGCTGTCTCTGCCTGGCCGGTTCCCCTCTTTCCACTGGGATTCTCTGCCTCTAACCTTATTACAGGGGCCGAGTCACTGGCTTACTGGGGCTCTCTCATGCCGTTCCTGGAGGGGGTGCGTCACCTGAGTGGGTTGATTCACTGATGTGGTCATCCTGTCTGGGTTGGCGCCCCCCCCCCCTTGGGTTGTGCCGTGGTGGAGGTCTTTGTGGGCTATATTCAGCCTCATCTCAGGATGGTAAGTTGGTGGTTGAAGATATCCCTCTAGTGGTGTGGGGGCTGTGCTTTAGCAAAGTGGGTGGGGTTATATCCTTCCTGTTTGGCCCTGTCCGGGGGTGTCCTCAGATGGGGCCACAGTGTCTCCTGACCCCTCCTGTCTCAGCCTCCAGTATTTATGCTGCAGTAGTTTATGTGTCGGGGGGCTGGGGTCAGTTTGTTATATCTGGAGTACTTCTCCTGTCCTATTCGGTGTCCTGTGTGAATCTAAGTGTGCTCTCTCTAATTCTCTCTTTCTCTCTCTCGGAGGACCTGAGCCCTAGGACCATGCCCCAGGAATACCTGACATGATGACTCCTTGCTGTCCCCAGTCCACCTGACTGTGCTGCTGCTCCCGTTTCAACTGTTCTGCCTTATTATTCGACCATGCTGGTCATTTATGAACATTTGAACATCTTGGCCATGTTCTGTTATAATCTCCACCCGGCACAGCCAGAAGAGGACTGGCCACCCCACATAGCCTGGTTCCTCTAGGTTTCGGCCTTCCTAGGGAGTTTTTCCTAGCCACCGTGCTTCTACACCTGCATTGCTTGCTGTTTGGGGTTTTAGGCTGGGTTTCTGTACAGCACTTTGAGATATCAGCTGATGTACGAAGGGCTATATAAATAAATTTGATTTGATTTCCCTCCTGGTCCTACATTCCTAGTTCTGGTCTTCTGCTTTTAATTTGACACACCCGGTTTAAACATGCCCTCTGTAGATTGGTTCAGGTAGGAAGATGCTGTACATTAGCTGCTGCTATAAGACTAGTCCGTAGAACAGAACCTCAAGTCATTGGCACATGGACTCGACAAGGCGTCGAAAGCATTCCATAGTGATGCTGGCCCATGTTGACTCCAATGCTTCCCACAATTGTGTCAAGTCGGCTGAATGTCCTTTGGGTGGTGGACCATTCTTGATACACACAGAAAACTGTTCAGTGTGAAAAACCCAGCAGCGTTGCAGTTCTTTACACAAACAGGTGCACCTGGCACATACTACCATTGCCCCATTTAACAGCGCTTCAATCTTTGGTCTTACCCAGTCAACCTGAATGACACATACACAAGCCATGTCTCAATTGTCTCTAGGCTTAAACAGCCTTCTTTAACCTGTCTCCTTAATCAACACCGAAGGGGATTTAACAAGTGACATCAATAAGGGATCATAGTTAACACCTGGCCAGTCCATGTCATGGAAAGAGCAATGTCCTTAATGTTTTGTAAACACATCTCAAATAAAGTGTAGTGACACTTTATTCCTAAAGCAACAACGCAGGGCTCTCAACCATGTTCCTGGAGAGCTGCAGTCCTGTAGGTTTTTGCGCCATCCCTAATCTAGCGCACCTGATTCTAATAATTGTCTGGTTGATAAATTGACTCAGGTTCGTTAGAAATAGGTTTGGATTCAACATTTACAGGAGCATAGCTCTCCAGGAACAAGGTTGATAGCCCAACTCACTGTCGCCTATTTTATTTTGTATATAATTGTGTGATGTAAATAGGCTTAATGATCATGTCCTAATTATTTCTACTACGACCACAGACAATACATCAAATGTTTGCATGCTGCGTATTAATAGCTCTCAACATGTGAAGGCTGAAAAGTAAAATGTTGCCAAAATTGCCTTACCGATTTCTGCATCGCAAAAAGCCTTTTGGGGATGCGGAGGGGAGCATTTGCACGCATCTGCGATGTCTTCGACCCGCCACAGGAACAGCACGAACAGAGTAATGAAACAACTGCTTACATACCGCGTCATTTGGAAACTAATTACGGTTACCCAAATATCACAAAAGGAGCCGAGTAAAGGTGTGAGGCGTAAATGACAAAATAACGTATTTCCCTTCGGACTGTTCCCAGACCGACGGATAACTCTTAAAAGTATTTTCCCCTCAACGTAATCATCCGCTATTTATTGCAGGCTGTGAGCTCCTCCCCCAGTCAGAACCCAGCCTATGGTAGGCTGAGCATTCTATTAATCCAGAACCGCAACCATTCAATTAAAAAGAATCCTCTGACTAATGGCTCAACCACAAGCTCAACATGCCCAGTTGCCATAAATTGACGATGAAACTGAAAGATCCGTTTTGGGGGGGGGGGGGCATTCTACACTGTTCTCTCTTTGTACATATCAGTGCTTGAGGTGTCACTACAGACCCTGGTTCGATTCCAGGCTGTATCACAATCTGGCCGTAATTGGGAGTCTCATAGGGTGGCACACAATTGGACCGGGGTTTGGACGGGGAATGCCGTCATTGTAAATAATAATTTGTTCTCAACTGATTTGTCTAGTTAAATAAAGGTTCAATATAAAAATAGGCTAAGCCTACTGGAATTCTTTAAAGTTTTGTTGTTTTCAGTAAAAAAAAATAAAAAAAACACCTGGGGAAATTTTAGAGCAGGCTCAACTTGCCCAACTGCTCAGTTCACTTGCCCCTGTCATCCCATATATGAGATGAAAATGGCAGCCGGTTTTGGCGGACAGCCATTATAAACTTGAGCACCACAAGAGACAAGAAGATAACACATTCCCTCCAGATAATTGGGCTACTTTTCCACATCTGTTGTTGTTTGAGTGAGGGAATTGCATTAAATGAGTCAATGTGTTATGAAAGATGTGACATTAAGGATTATAATAAATTCCACTTTGATGTCATACAAGCAAACCACACACATTTCTGTGTTTGAAAACTCATGTTAATGATCTCTATTTTTTATCCTCAGTTACAAGGATGACATACGTTATAGCCTGGGTTGTCTTGAACAGAATGAGCCTATCTGCATCATATTGTGAAGAAAAATTGCCGTGGAACATACATTTGAATGACATCATTCTATGCGCACCAAAATTAGAATCTGTTTGAAGTGCCGTTTGAAAGCCTCCCAGCAAGCACATTTGGTTCCTTGGAAGTTGTGGGAATGCAGGTTTTTGTTTTCCCATTGGTTCTGGGAACAAAGCCCTCAGTTTCCTACCTGGTAAAACGTATTGTTTTTTAAACATTCTGAGAACTGAAGTGTGAACTTCACCTGTTCTGGGAACGTTTATTTTTAGGTTGTACAGAGGTTCTGAAAATGTTTTACTATGGTTCCCTGAAAGTTTTCCTGGGTAGTTTTATTAATGTTCTATTAACAGAAATTATAGGTTATTTGAAGATAATTCAATTACATTCTGAGAACATGTTTCACATAAGACTTTTAATAATACTGCTAGCTTAGTTTGGGTTGACTGTTTCCAACTCTAAGCACAGACAGGACACATGGAAATTCATTTGCTTTGGAATTCATTTTTTGTCGTTGAATCTTCTGTTCTCTATCCATGGAAATAGTCCACTGTCCCACCAGGATGGAGCTAGCATGCTAAGTCATATGAAGCTGTTATTGTGAGTCTATTCAAACACACCCATTTCAAAGGAAACAAGCACTCATTAAGATCAGGTGTGGACAATTACTGGGCACAGCTAACAAACATGAGTTAAAGAGTAAAAATGTGCTTAACAAGTCAGATAATCAGTTGCGTGGACTCACTTTGTGTGCAAAAATAGTGTTTAACATGAATTTTTAATGACTACCTCATCTCTGTACCCCTCACATACAATTATATGTAAGTTCCCACAGTCGAAAAGTGAATTTCAAACACAGATTCAACCACAAAGACCAGGGAGTAATTCCAATGAATCGCAAAGAAGGGCACCTATTGGTAGATGGGAGAAAAAGCAGACATTGAATATCCCTTTGAGCATGGTGAAGTTATTAAATATACATTGAGTGGTGTATCAATACACCCATCACTACAAAGTTACAGGCGTCCTTCCGAATTCGGAGGGGAAGAAAACCGCTCAGGGATTTCACCATGAGGCCAGTGGGGACATTTAAACAGTAACAAAGTTTAATGGCTGTGATAGGAGAAAACTGCAGATGGATCAACAACATTGTAGTTACTCCACAATACTACCCTAATTGACAGAGTGAAAAGAAGGAACCCTGTATAGAATACAAATATTCCAAAACATGCATCCCGTTTGTAATAAGGGACTAAAATAATACTGCTAAAAATGTGGCAAAGCAATTCACTTTTTGTTCTGAATACAACGTGTTATGTTTGGGGCAAATCCAATACAACACATTACTGAGTACCACTCCACAAAATTTCAAGCATAGTGGTGACTGCATCATGTTATGGGTATGCTTGTCATCATTAAGGACTGAGGAGTTTTCGGGATAAAAAATAAACCACATTTTAAAAATCCTAAAAATAAACCTGGTCCAGTCCGCTTTCCACCAGATACTGGGAGATGAATTCACCTTTCAGGAGGACAGTAGCCTAAAACACAAGGCCAAATCTACACTGGAGTTTCTTACCAAGAAGTCGGTGCATGTTCCTGATTGGCTGAGTTACAGCTTTGACTTAAATCTGCTAGAAAGTCTGCTAGAAAACTTGAAAATGGTCTAGCAATGATCAACAACAAATTTGACACAGCTTGAATAATTTTGAAAAGAATAATAGGTCAATTATGTACAATCCAGGTGTGGAAAGCTCTTAAAGACTTAACGAAAGATACCCACAGCTTTAATCGTGGCCAAAGTTGCTTCTACAAAGTATTGACTCAGGGGTGTGAAAACGTATGTAAATTAGATATTTCTGTATTTAATTTTCAATAAATTTGCAATGATTTAAAAAAAACATATTTTCACTATGGGGTAGTCTGTGTAGATGGGTGAAGAAAAAACATAAATGTAATCCATTTTGAATTTAAACTGTAACACAACAAAATGTGGAATAAGTCAAGTGGTATGAATACACAGGGATGGAATTTAACGATTTTGGACACAGGCCATTTCTATCCCTGGGCCTACATGATGCAACACTGCATAAAACAAACTCTGTCCTGTTAGTTGTATTGTCTATTCACAGTTGTCTCTGTGTCTGTGTAAGGGAAACTCCCCTGTTATTCCAGTTTTAAAATATAATTCATATGAGAAAGGTTGCTGCAGTATGACAGGGTTTTCATTCTCCCTAAAGGGCCAGGAGTTTTTCCAGGAGTTTAAATCTGTGTGACCTGATTAGAAAAGGCCACCATAGCCCATATAAAACCATTCTGCAACTGATTAATCACTATGTCACACCCTGCACACAGAGATTGACTTTAAGGTCTGAAAGGCACCTTCCCATCAGCCAAATCAGCAGTATTTTATGGTTGCTGAAGATTATGGTCACTAACCCGATAGTTGTTTACACGCAGAAATGCCATAACTTGTCACTTCACTTGCATGTACAGATTACCTCAACTAGCCTGTACCCCTGCACACTGACTCGGTACCAGTGCCCCCTGTATATAGCCTCCACACTGACTCGGTACCAGTGCCCCCTGTATTAAACCTCCACACTGACTCGGTACCGGTGCCCCCTGTATATAACCTCCACACTGACTCGGTACCGGTACCCCCTGTATATAACCTCCACACTGACTCGGTACCGGTGCCCCCTGTATATAACCTCCACACTGACTCGGTACCGGTGCCCCCTGTATATAACCTCCACACTGACTCGGTACCGGTGCCCCCTGTATATAACCTCCACACTGACTCGGTACCGGTGCCCCCTGTATATAACCTCCACACTGACTCGGTACCGGTGCCCCCTGTATATAACCTCCACACTGACTCGGTACCGGTACCCCCTGTATATAACCTCCACACTGACTCGGTACCGGTGCCCCCTGTATATAACCTCCACACTGACTCGGTACCGGTACCCCCTGTATATAACCTCCACACTGACTCGGTACCGGTGCCCCCTGTATATAACCTCCACACTGACTCGGTACCGGTGCCCCCTGTATATAACCTCCACACTGACTCGGTACCGGTGCCCCCTGTATATAACCTCCACACTGACTCGGTACCAGTGCCCCTGTATATAACCTCGTTATTGTTGTTCTTATTTGCGTTACTTTTTATTATTACTTTTTATTTTAGCCTACTTGATAATTATTTTTATTTTTTTAAACTGTACTGTTGGTTAAGGGCTTGTAAGGAAGCATTTCACAGTAAAGTCTACACTTGTTGTATTCGGCACATGTGGCAAATAAAGTTTGATTTGATTTGATTTTGTCGGTCTCTTAATTAAACAACAGGGAGGAAGCAGAGAATCTGTTTTTCTGGCCTGATACATCGGACACATACTACAAACTTTTGCAGAGCGTGATTTCAAGATTTCAACGTGCAGCTCATGTCTGACAGGGCGTATACACTAGAGACTGTATCACATGGTGAAACAACAGCTTCCCATTCATTTTCAATGAAAGTAAAGCAGTGCAAAATGGACTGGCCAGGGACCATTGGGAGATGCAAGCATGGGAGAGGGAGCTGAACAGGGAGGGACTAAAGTTGGGCAAAGCTGATCATCAAGCAAATATTTGGTGATATTGCTTGCGCAACCAATCGAACCTCACCAGAGCTTCCAACCCCTACTTGATTGGTTGACAATGGCTGTTGATACGTAGCACTACTTAGCATCCTTGTTAGCACCCACATGAGGGCGAAGCTAGCATGGCTAGGTGAGTTACCGCTATATAGTGTATCTCAGCTGGAGTAACAGGATAAAGTGGCTCGCACTCTGCTCGCCCTGACTAAAAGTTGCACATATTTTGTGAAGCTCCTACTGGAATTATTTACAGTTTGGTTGTATTTAGTTTTAAAAAATCCTCTGCCTAATGGGACAACCACAAAGCAGGCTCAACTTGCCCGGCTGCCATAAAATGTCATAAACTGTCCGTCTTTCACTTAAACAATGGGGATGAACTAGAAATGTCAGTTTTAGGCTACGCCTATTCAAATTCCTTACAGTGTTGTTGCTTTCAGTAAAAAAAAAACTTGGGTAACTTTAGAGCAGGAGAAAAAAATGTCCCCACCAATCAGGGACCTGTGGTGCCACCTCTTTAACCAATCAGATTCACGGAAATCACAGGTCACGTGGGTCGGGTGTGGCACACATTTTTTAGTAGTCTACACCTTAAGTGTAAGAGTCGATGACCACGCCCCACGGAAATCTAATTGGCATAATACACAAATCTCTATCAAAATCTGTCTGTTTAAGCTAGAGATATCAGTTTATTTGCATGGCGTGGTGGAAATTCAACACCAGGGACACCTGATGTCAATATGAAATGAATCACTCTTTATTATGATGTCTGGAGAGGTTCACAAACTCAGTCCAAGCTTGATGAAAACTCTGCCAAGGGTGTTCCCTTTCAGTCCTAATATAATGCTACACAAACAAGTCATATAAGCATGATTTACATTATTTATTATTAACATTGGTTCCTGCATGTGACTGAGTGACACCTCACAAGGCTTCTTCTCTCAAAGCTGAGACCTTGAAACTGAGATACTGCTTTTTTTTATTCCCAGAGCAATGTTCTGGGAATACTGATAATTGATCTGAGGAGGAGGTCACAGTCAACTGCACAAACCAGGATAGAGTGAAAGGAGATGCTGTGTACAATTCAAGGCTATCTCTGCAGACAATAAAATGTTCCCTCACACTCCCTCCTTTTACCACTTCTGTGGTAACGATTGTAACATTTTAAGGTAATCATTAAATTATGGATTAAACTGTCAAATGAGGTTCTATCAAAATACTTATATTAAAGTAAGCTAAATCAACACATACAACCAGATAGTTTATCCTTTCAAACCCTTAATTCTAGTAAGTCAATCAGTTACACACATGCTTCATTACACAATTTAATTTATGGAAATACTATCATCATAATGAAGGTCAAATCTACAGGCAAGTGTGTACTTCTATCAACAGGAGTGAATCTATTAAAAAAACACACACACATCCACAAGGGATCCGTAGACTCAGAGGTAAATAAATCTCTGTGTTTAATCATTGTTTCCACAGCTCTTAACACAATCAGGTTGCGTTGACATTTGTTCTGTATTAACTTTCTCTGGGACGTCAAATAGACAAAATATAAAACTTGTTGTTTAACAAATCCACTAGGGCCTTCAAAAAGTTGGTGCTGACTTATCAATTCAATATTCGGTACTTAAACATTTACTTGGATCTACTTCAATTCTGGACTGGTGTTATTCAAACTATCGAATTGAGTGAAAATAATTGGAAAGGGTCAAAAACATATGCTTCCACTGTGTCCCTTACACCCTGAGTTCAGTGAGTACCACTCACTTTCATTTGGAGGGTTATCTATTGGTCCACAGGAGGCTTATCTTTAACCCAAACACCAGATGGCAGCCTTTCATTTAATATCAGTCCCAAGGCTCAATCCCTCTGTTCATCATGTGGCCTTGTATTGAAACCTTAGATTCTTCAAATTACTAAGATATTGCATTATTAGAGTGCTTTCTGAAAGCCACTAATAACACATACTGTCAACACTGAGGAAAATGGACGTCAACTGATTGTCTTTATTACTTTCAACTAGGACCCTTCTACTCTTTCTTGTAGGACAACCACTACTGCTAATACACACAGATCACTCTCAAACAATGTTCTGCTTTTAAAAATAAAACAATAATGAGAAAGTTGCCATGTTTGGAGGGCATTGTTAACGAGTTAACTTAATTAACATGAACACATTCACCATCTCCTGGCTTCCACATATAGCCTGCAAGCCACAGCTCTTTGAACATTTACATTAGAAAAAGCATAATACATCCATGTAATATAGGCTACACCTTCACATTAAATACATCATTTATTTTAGATTGGTCTAAAGAAACATGATATGAAGAAAATGTAGTCTATTTCAGAAGAACAGTGCAGCATACTGAGTTGTCCTTATGTCAGGTCCTGATCTGGCTATGCCATATGGTTGTGGGCTGCACTAGTTCATTTAGCAGACAAGATTTGCTTAGAATTCCGTGGCATTATTTTATAGTATAAAGAATCAAATTTAACAAAGCTGAATAAAATAGAAAGGATATTTTCTCCAAACGATTTGAGTGCGCACGTGCGGCTATTCTGTGTTGAGCGGTCAACAAAGAAATAGGTACTCCTATATACTTAATTTAGAGGTATTAATGAAACTGTAGTTGTTCAACAAACGTTGGGCTATATGTTTTGATTTTTAATAAATTGTAAGCTTGCATGATGCAACTCTAATGATGATTTGAAAAAAGTCGCTTGAAAGGCATGAGATCTGCTTTGTTTTGTTGCGCAGGCTGTAAACACTTCGTCACTCTCTCATTCACAATTTGAGAAGCTATAGATAATGCCTTAAATTTCCCAGAGGCATCCCCTTTGTGTGGCCATAATGCACCCTAAAATATCCATGTCTTTTACAGCCCTTCTCCCTAAATGCTGCCCGCTCTGAAGCACCTCTCATTCACACGGCTCTCCATCAAATGATCGGGTCTTTCTCACAGGATACAGGCGAAGACAGACACATCGGGGACGCAACTGTTCACGTCCTTATCCAATTCCGAGGTGCATATTGAAGATATTGGAACAACTGTCCACATTTACTTTTCGTCAGCCAACAAGATGAGTAGGCCTAACTAACAGCAAAAGCACTAGCCTTTGTCAATCTACTATCCCCCATAGTACAACAGTTTACCTATTCTATTCTGTGCGATAAATAAATATTCCAAACATAGTCTGGGACTGTTGTGGAATGCGATAGATCCCCGATTAGTACTACCACTAGCATAAATTAAAAAAAACGTTTTTATGCAATGAGGCTGACCCAGCACATCAGAGTGTTTTGCTTAAATGTTGATAAACTATTAGGCTATTTATTCACATTATAAGTGCAGCAATGTGCACACGACAGTATGCTTTAAGCGCAAACGTTCCATTAGCGGAAAACACAATTCTTAAAAGTGACCACAAATGCATTTATGCGTTTAAAGCTTTTATTATAAAGGTGCATTTTTATGGTGAAATGATCTTCCCCAAACTTGAAACTCACGCGCTGTATGCCAGTTAGGCTCTACACTCGTTGTAAAGCGAATTAATGTGCTTAATTTTAGACATTTTTGGGCCACTTTAGTTGTGATACAAACCTTATCAAAACATATAGGTTTATGTGCTAGGCTACTACTGTCACGCCCTGACCATAGAGAGCTTTTATTCTCTATGTTGGTTAGTTCAGGGTATGATTAAGGGTTGGTATCTAGGTTAATTATATTTCTATGTTGGCCTAGTATGGTTCCCAATCAGATGCAGGTGTTTATCGTTGTCTCTGCTGGGGGATCATATTTAGGTAGACATTTACCCATTGTGCTTTGTGGGATCTTGTCTAGGTATAGTTGCCAGTGGTGCCAGTATCAGCGGTACATTTCGTTAGTGCGCGTTATTGTTTTTGTTCTTTTAGTTTTTCTCTTCCTAATTAAAAGGATGGAAACATACCACGCTGCATCTTGGTCCACTCCTTATAATGTTCGTGACAACTACATGAGGTGTGCGACTATGAATCAAAAAAGCCCCCCCCCCCAAAAAAAAAGGCATTGTTTCTTGCCTTAAGCTGGGCATCATTCACAAGTGATAATAAATAATTCACAAGTGATGGGCTAATATTGTCCCCCATCAGACTATTCTTGATTTGATCTTGTCTTTACATATACTAAATATATGTGTGACATTTGTTTTGATTTGGACCATTTTCATGCACCTGTTTCGAAACAAGGTCAGGGGAAAAAATACATCTCTGCACTTGAGTTTGAGTTTATTTTATTTTTACAGGGACAGTGGACATTAATCAACGTTTCAGTAAAAGTGCCGGTTTTAACTAGCCGGCTAATTTTCAACCGCAGTCCCTGGGCAGGTTATTAAAAACAATTACAATATAGACAATCATTGAGCAGTGAGCACACACAGAGCAACATAGGACAAGCAAGACGTAGCATGCAGACAGAGCCACATAGGACAAGCAAGACGTAGCATACAGACAGAGCAACATAGGACAAGCAGGACGTAGCATACAGACAGAACAACATAGGACAAGCAAGACGTAGCGTACAGACAGAGAAACATAGGACAAGCAAGACGTAGCATACAGACAGAGCAACATAGGACAAGCAAGACGTAGCATAAGGAAACTATACAGTCACCTCTCATGGCAGACCTTGTGGATCTGCTGCCGTATGTTTGGGTTTTTTGTTTAACAAAAATACTGAGTGGAGGGGGAGCCAGGCCATTTAGGATCTTGAATACAAGACATGTGTCGGTGTATTGCACAAGATTTAGCTAGGTTGAATTTGGTTATCTGAATGACCTTTTTCGCATGCTTTTTAAAAGAGAGGTTGGAATCAAGTATGATGCCAAGGTACCTACAATCAGATACCACCTGGAGTTTCTCCCCTGACACATAGACATCTGGTTCAATAGCATATGTTGTTGCCCTCTTTGTGAAGAACATGCAAAGAGTTTTTTCACATTGAGATGCAAACACGAGTCACTGAGCCACTTTGTAAGCTGGACAATTACTGTAGTGAGTTCACTTAAATAGCAAACGGAGGACGCTTTTCCTGTCGTCCATTTTCATGCCAGCCAGGTAGGCTATACTCCTGTTGTAAAGATAAGCAAAGTGCTTAATTATTGCTTGATATTAGGAAAGTTGAGAAATAAATATAGTAGACCTAACCTATAGAAACCTGATGGGAACCTCCTCTTTTTAATAGAGGCCATTACATGTTTTCATGTGCAACTGTATATCCTATAGAAATGTTGTGTAACATGAGCTCATGGGCTCTCATGAAGTGTTTGATTAAATTTTCGATTACACTTGCATTGATGTCAGAGTGATTAGAGGGACAATATATTGCAGAGTACCAGGCAGTTAGCAAGTTTGGTAGTCTACTAATGACCATCAGCAGCATCAGTGCTTGGAGAAGTCTAATTTGACTGCCTTCATGCCGGTTGGCGATGATACAGTACTTGTACCGTTGTACTAATTAGCACTCCTGTGCTAATGCAGGGGGCCACACTGCACCACCGTAACTGGCGAGGCCCCATCTTCTCCTGGATCATCTGCAGTGTGACACGTGGATCCAGGCATCTCTCTCACCTTCACCGCAGTGGGTGTGGTTAGAAGAACTTGGTACGACCCTCCCACAGGGGTCCTGACAACTCTTTCTCCTGAAGTCTTTGACCACCACGAGATCACCTGGGATCAAACAGTGCCCAGGTCCACCTGCCAGGTTCAGCAAAGACGCCTTCACCCAGTGGGAGAGTGGAGGCTCTGGACCGCAGACCGTCACTGGAGGCTCTGGACCGCAGACCGTCGCTAGAGGCTCAGGACTGCTGACCGTCTCTGGGTGGTTCCAGACCTTTGACCGTCTCAGGAGGTTCCAGAACGTGGACCGTCTCAGGAGGTTCCGGACCGCGGGCCGTCTCAGGAGGTTCCGGACCGTGGGCCGTCTCAGGAGGTTCCGGACTGTGAAACGTCGCCGGGGGTTCCGGACTGTGAAACGTCACCGGAAGCTCTGGACTGGGAACTGTCGCCGGAAGCTCTGTACTGTGGAGGCGCACTGGAGGCCTGATGCGTGGGGCCGGTACAGGTGGCACCGGGCTGGTGACATGCAACTCAGGGCGAGTGCGGGGAGGAGGCACAGGACGTACTGGACTGTGGAGGCACACTGGAGGCCTGATGTGTGGGGCCGGTACAGGTGGCACCGGGCTGTTGACACGCACCTCAGAGCGAGTGCGGGGAGGAGTCACAGGACGTACTGGACTGTGGAGGCGCACTGGAGGTCTGATGCGTGGGACCGGTACAGGTGGCACCGGGCTGGTGATACGCACCTCAGGGCAATTGCGAGGAGCAGGTACAGGACATACCTGACTGGGAAGGCACACTTGAGGGAGAGTGCGAGAAGCAGGAACAGAACGTACCGGGCTGTGGAGGCGCACTGGAGATACAGTGCGTAGAACTGGCACACATTCTACCGGAACGATGACACTCTTCACACGGTGAGTACGAGGAGTTGATACAGGATGTACTGGGCTTTGAAGGCGCACTGGAGACCTGGTGCGTATAGCCGGCATCAATTGTACCGGAACTTTAACACACTTCTCAGGACGAGTACGGGGAGTTGGCACAGGACGTACAGTGCCTTGCGAAAGTATTCGGCCCCCTTGAACTTTGTGACCTTTTGCCACATTTCAGGCTTCAAACATAAAGATATAAAACTGTATTTTTTTGTGAAGAATCAACAACAAGTGGGACACAATCATGAAGTGGAACGACATTTATTGGATATTTCAAACTTTTTTAACAAATCAAAAACTGAAGAATTGGGCGTGCAAAATTATTCAGCCCCTTTACTTTCAGTGCAGCAAACTCTCTCCAGAAGTTCAGTGAGGATCTCTGAATGATCCAATGTTGACCTAAATGACTAATGATGATAAATACAATCCACCTGTGTGTAATCAAGTCTCCGTATAAATGCACCTGCACTGTGATAGTCTCAGAGGTCCGTTAAAAGCGCAGAGAGCATCATGAAGAACAAGGAACACACCAGGCAGGTCCGAGATACTGTTGTGAAGAAGTTTAAAGCCGGATTTGGATACAAAAAGATTTCCCAAGCTTTAAACATCCCAAGGAGCACTGTGCAAGCGATAATATTGAAATGGAAGGAGTATCAGACCACTGCAAATCTACCAAGACCTGGCCGTCCCTCTAAACTTTCAGCTCATACAAGGAGAAGACTGATCAGAGATGCAGCCAAGAGGCCCATGATCACTCTGGATGAACTGCAGAGATCTACAGCTGAGGTGGGAGACTCTGTCCATAGGACAACAATCAGTCGTATATTGCACAAATCTGGCCTTTATGGAAGAGTGGCAAGAAGAAAGCCATTTCTTAAAGATATCCATAAAAAGTGTCGTTTTAAGTTTGCCACAAGCCACCTGGGAGACACACCAAACATGTGGAAGAAGGTGCTCTGGTCAGATGAAACCAAAATTGAACTTTTTGGCAACAATGCAAAACGTTATGTTTGGCGTAAAAGCAACACAGCTGAACACACCATCCCCACTGTCAAACATGGTGGTGGCAGCATCATGGTTTGGGCCTGCTTTTCTTCAGCAGGGACAGGGAAGATGGTTAAAATTGATGGGAAGATGGATGGAGCCAAATACAGGACCATTCTGGAAGAAAACCTGATGGAGTCTGAGACTGGGACGGAGATTTGTCTTCCAACAAGACAATGATCCAAAACATAAAGCAAAATCTACAATGGAATGGTTCAAAAATAAACATATCCAGGTGTTAGAATGGCCAAGTCAAAGTCCAGACCTGAATCCAATCGAGAATCTGTGGAAAGAACTGAAAACTGCTGTTCACAAATGCTCTCCATCCAACCTCACTGACCTCGAGCTGTTTTGCAAGGAGGAATGGGAAAAATGTCAGTCTCTCGATGTGCAAAACTGATAGAGACATACCCCAAGCGACTTACAGCTGTAATCGCAGCAAAAGGTGGCGCTACAAAGTATTAACTTAAGGGGGCTGAATAATTTTGCACGCCCAATTTTTCAGTTTTTGATTTGTTAAAAAAGTTTGAAATATCCAATAAATGTTGTTCCACTTCATGATTGTGTCCCACTTGTTGTTGATTCTTCACAAAAAATACAGTTTTATATCTGTATGTTTGAAGCCTGAAATGTGGCAAAAGGTCGCAAAGTTCAAGGGGGCCGAATACTTTCGCAAGGCACTGTACTAGGCTGGGAAGGCGTAGTGGAGACCTGGTGCGTATAGCCAGCATCACTTGTACCAGAACTTCAACACACTTCTCAGGATGAGTACAGAGAGCTGACTCAGGTGGCTTTAAATCGATAACACGCTCCTTAGGGCAAATGTCTTGCATCCTCCAATTCAATAACTCTCATTTCTCTCTCCTCCACATTCTCCCTCAACTCACTGACAGTTTCTGGTTCACTCCCCTCAACTTTCACCGCCCACTCCTCGCTCAATCTGTCCCAATATTCCTCCTCGGTCTCTGACTCACCCCTCAGCGTCACCGACCACTCCGTGTGCCCCCACCAATTTTTTGGGGGCTGTCTCTCGGGCTTCCGCTGTGGATGCGAACCCCGGTGTTGTCGTTGTTGTTCCCTCGCTGCCTCCGCCTGCTTCCATGGCAGGCTTCTGTCTCGTGCCATAATCTCGTCCCACTTCCACGATGTCCTCCACTGCTGGCTTTCCTCCTGGGCACGCTGCTTGGTCCGTTGTTTTTGGGATCTTCTGTCGCGATCGTTATAAGGAGAGGAACAAGATGCAGCGTGGTATGTTTCCATCCTTTTTATTTGGAAGAGAAACTCAAAGGAAAAAACAATAAAGCGAAAAAAACTAAACGTGAAGCTCAAAGTAGAGCTCACAGGCAACTATACCTAGACAAGATCCCACAAAGCACAATGGGGAAATGGTTGCCTAAATATGATCCCCAATCAGAGACAGATAAACACCTGCCTCTGATTTAGAACCATACCAGGCCAACATTGATCATTAATCACCTAGATAACCCACCCTAGTCACTGTCACGTTCCAACCAATATAGAGAATAAACAGCTCTCTATGGTCAGGGCGTGACAGTTGACTTACTGAAATTCAGTAGACGTGTCCCTCAGATGTTTGCTGGATCAGGTATCTTCCCCCGGGCACCTTTCAGTAAAAGTCGGGTCTGGGCGGGTCCAGGTCGTCTTTGGTCAGACAGGAATCTCCCTCACGCTGTCACACGGAATGCGCCACCAGTGTTCCCTCACAGACCTTCACTGATGCCAAGATTGTGGAGGAAATTGAAGGGACACTTGAAGTCAATTTTAGGAATCACTCTTTATTATCACAGCCGGAGAGGTTCACAAACTCAATCCAAGCTTGATGAAAACTAAGGCATTCTCTTTCAGTCCTTATATAATGCTACACAAACAAGTCATATAAGCACGATTGACATTCATTATCTCTTGTTAACAGTGGTTCCTGCATGTGACTGACTGATACCTCACGATGATTATTTTCTCAAAGCTAGGACCTTGAAACCAAGATGCTCCTTTAGGGAAGGTAAGGGCCAGCCATACTGCACTGTTCTGGGCCAACTGTAATTTGCCTATGTCCTTCTTTGTGGTACTTGAGCATATCACTGGGCAGTAGTCCAGGTGTGATAAAACTAGGGCCTGTAGGACGTGTTTTGTTGATGTGATATCAAGAAAGCAGAGCACCCCTTTATCAAGGTCAGACCTCTCCCCATCTAGCTACTGTTGCATCAACATGTTTTGACCATTTCAGATTTCAATCTATGATTACACCACACAGTTTAGACTCCTCAACTTGCTCAATTACCACATTATTCATGACAAGATTTAGATGAGGTTTAGGGTTTTAGATGAGGTTCAGGTATTTAGATGAGGTTTCAGGGTTTTTGTTGAGGTTTAGGATTTTAGATGAGGTTCAGGTATTTAGATTAAGTTTAGGGTTTTAGATGATGTTTAGTTCTACATGGTTTATGTTAGAGGCATCCATTAAAGAACAGGCTGTGTTCTATTAGACAGCTAACTCTCAATCCACGATATGGCAGATAATGTAAAGACATAACACATATGTTTTTTATAACACCAGACTAATTGATAATGTAATAAGCTGCACTGTTCAACCAAAACAGCTCCCACAATCTTATTATCAATTAATTTCAGCCAATCATCATTCATTTGTTTCAGTGCCATACATTTTGAGTGCCCTTCCCCCTTAAATTTACACAAAGGGCTAATATCAATAACGTGCATGTCAATCTAGTAGAGGAGAGATTGACTGCATCACAACTTGTCTTTGTGAGAGGTATTGATGTGCTGTGAGGACACACGTGCACAGACACACACACACACTGTCAGGTGCGTGAATGAGGACCCAAAAGCGAATTAACAAACAGAGTTTCTTTAATGATGAACACACGTGGGCTCAGATGGACAGGTAGATTCCGACAGGACAGGACAAGGTTGCAGCAAACACGATGATAGTCTGGTTCAGGCATGAGACACACAAACAAGAATCCGACAAAGACAGGAGCAGAAACAGAGAGAGATATAGGGACCTAATCAGAGGGAAAAAGGGAACAGGTGGGAAAAGGGGTGAATGAGGTAGTCAGAGAAGACAAGGAACAGCTGGGGGAAAGAGGGACAGAAACGGTAACCTAGTACGACCAGCAGAGGGAGACAGGGTGAAAGGAAAGGACAGAAAGACACAACATGACAATACATGACACACACACTCTCTCTCACACACACACACACTAAGATTGTAGTATTGTACATTATATATTGTAAACGTGTAATATTAGAGTAATAACGTAGTAATTTATTGTATGATGTATTGGTTTATTTATGATGTAGGCTGTTGTTTTGTTGTGATGTAATTGTTTTGTTCCTGTTTGGATCCCAGGAAGCTGCTGAATACTCTAAATACTAAATACTTTTGCCGAGCGTCAGACACTCCTATTAATTTCAAGTCAAATCAAATGTTATTCGTCACATGAGCTGAATACAACGGGGATCAACTTTACCGTGAAATGCTTGATTACGAGCCCTTCCCAACAAAACAGAGTAAAACAATTATTATGAAAATAATAACACAAAAGGAATAAAATACACAAGAATGGAGCTATATACAGGGGTACTAGTACCAGATCAATGTGCAGAGGTACAAGGTATTTATGTACATACATGAAGACAGGGTAATGTGACAAGGCATCAGGATAGATAATAATAAGGTATTTGAGGTAGATATGTACATGAAGGCAGGGTAATGTGACTAGGCATCAGGATAGATAATAATAAGGTATTTGAGGTAGATATGTACATGAAGGCAGGGTAATGTGACAAGGCATCAGGATAGATAATAATAAGGTAGTTGAGGTAGATATGTACATGAAGGCAGGGTAATGTGACAAGGCATCATGATAGATAATAATAAGGTATTTGAGGTAGATATGTACATGAAGGCAGGGTAATGTGACTAGGCATCAGGATAGATAATAATAAGGTATTTGAGGTAGATATGTACATGAAGGCAGGGTAATGTGACAAGGCATCAGGATAGATAATAATAAGGTATTTGAGGTAGATATGTACATGAAGGCAGGGTAATGTGACAAGGCATCAGGATAGATAATAATAAGGTATTTGAGGTAGATATGTACATGAAGGCAGGGTAATGTGACTAGGCATCAGGATAGATAATAATAAGGTATTTAAGGTAGATATGTACATGAAGGCAGGGTAATGTGACTAGGCATCAGGATAGATAATAATAAGGTATTTGAGGTAGATATGTACATGAAGGCAGGGTAATGTGACAAGGCATCAGGATAGATAATAATAATAGATAAATATAGAGCAGAGTAGCAGCAGTATAGGATGTGTAAAAGTGTGTGTGTGTAGTGTATGTCAACATGTGTGGGTTTTGTGTAAGAGTGTGCGTTCAGAGTGCGTGTACAGTATGTACTGTGTATTTATTTGGAGTCGTGTGGGTGTGAATATAGTCATTGTAAGATAGGGTCAATGCATGTAGTCCGAGTCACCAATTAATTGACTATTTAGTCGTCTTATGCCTATTAGGCAGTTTTATGACTTGGGGGTAGAAGCTGTCTCAGAGCCTGTTGGTCCAAGAGCTGATGCAGGGACTCTAAGGCTTACAGGGTTAGAGTTGACCCAAGTGTTTTCTTCTACAGAAAACCACAAAATTGTAAGGAATTCCAGTAAAAAAAACTGATCTTTCTGGTTTCTACCCATTTTTTAAGTGAAAGATGGACAATTTATGTCCATTATGGCAGCTAGGCAAGTTGAGCCTGCTCTGTTGCTGTCCCATTAGGCAGGGAATTTTTAACAGAAATCAACCAAACTGCAAAGAATTCCAGGGGCGTCACAAAATATATTTTTTTAAGCCTGCTACACTGGAAGTGTAACTTTTAGTCAGGGCGAGCAGAGACACATTTATCCTATTACTCCGGCCGAGATACACTATTTAGCGGTAACTAACCAGCCTAACCACACCAGCTTCGCCCTCATGTGGGTGATAACAAGCTAGCAAGCATGCTAGGTAGTGCTACACATTGTCAGAAAACTAGATTTTTCAGCTTCTTTCCTGTTGTTTAATTAAGAGACCGAAGAGTTCTGGCATTTCTGTGTGTAAACCACAGTTTTCCCTTTTTCAGGCAAGTTACCAAAATCATCAGTTAACCAATAAAGACTGCAGGCTTGGCCAATGGGGATGTCCCTTTCAGACCTTATCAATCTCTGAGTAGGGAAAGACAGTGATTAATCAGTTGCAAAACGGTTTTATATGGGCCATAATGAGAACAGAGTTTGTCTAATCAGAACACCTATGAAATGTATTAAAACAACTAGAAAAGTACATTTACTGAAGTAAATGTGGTATGCTTGCTAGTCTAGAAGTATTTATTGTGAAGTAGTACTTATTGTGAAGTAGTAGTAGTAGTATTGGTAGTGATGGCAGTAGTAATGGTAGTAATATAGTGTTTTATAGACTACGTGTTCTTTATAGTGAGATATTTTGGGGTGGTTGAAACTTTTAAACAAGATTACAGGGTTTTCTCTTAATGCAACTCCGTGCAGTCAACGGCCATATCTGTTTTAGCTATAATTCCAGGAGCCACTTGTGGATTTGACAGCTCTAACACGGTTCCACCTCAGACACCGCCAAAACAACTGCTATGCGGATGTTGGCTAAAGAGGATCTGATTGAATAGATCCCTAAGTCTCTAAGAGCTTTGCACACCTAGATTGGGCAATATTTGCCCAATATTTGCTAGACAGCAATTTTCAAGGACATTTCAGTCAAAACTGATAGATTATTGTATTTCTGAAAGGTGCATTCCTCTCCCAGTGTCTGGTGTAAGCAGACTGAAGCAGGTTTTCCTCTAGGATTTTACCTGTGCTTAGCTCCATCCTGTATCTTTTTATCCTTTTCCAAGGTCAAGGATACACATACCATGATGCAGTCACCACCATGCTTGAAAATAAGGAGGCAGTTACTCAGTGATATGTTGTTGGATTTGCCCCAAACATAATGCTTTGTATTTAAACCAAAAAGTGTGATCATTCAAGATGTTTTTGCAGTATTACTTTGGTGCCTTGTTGCATGTTTTGGAATATTTTTATTTTCACTGTCATTTAGGTCATTATTGTAGATTCACTACGATGTTGATCCATCCTCAGTTTTCTCCCATCACAGCCATTGAAGTCCGTAGTCATTTTAATATCCCCATTGGCCTTGTGGTGACACCCGTGAGCAGTTTCCTTCCTGTCCTGAAGCTCAGTTCAGAAAGATGACTATCTTTTATGTCTGGGTGGTGTTATACATAATCCACAGCATAATTGTTAACTTTGTTACCCATCTACCAATCACTGCCCTTCTTTATAAGCCTTTCAACATGCTCCCTGGTCTTTGAGGAACCTTGCAGATGTATAAGGAACAGAGGAAGGGTAGTCACTCAAAAATCATGTAAACCACTATTTCAGTCCATGTCATTTATGTGATTTAAGCCAAATGCTTTCCCTTAACCTAATTTAGGCCTAAAGGCAGTTAATACTTTACAACTAGTTTTTGTTCATTTGTCTGTAGTGTTTGGGGGGGTCCCTATTTTGTGTTCATTTGTCTGTAGTGTTTGGGGGGGTCCCTATTTTTTGTTCATTTGTCTGTAGTGTTTGGGGGGGATCCCTATTTTTTGTTCATTTGTCTGTAGTGTTTGGGGGGGATCCCTATTTTTTAATTCATTTATCTGGATTTTTTGGGGGGGGGATCCCTATTTTTTGTTCATTTGTCTGTATTTTGGGGGGGATCCCTATTTATTGTTAATTTGTCTGTATTTTTTGGTTGGGATCCCTATTTTTTATTCATTTGTCTGTATTTTTTTGGGGGGGATCCCTATTTTTTGTTAATTTGTCTGTATTTTTTGGTTGGGATCCCTATTTTTTATTCATTTGTCTGTATTTTTGGGGGGGGGATCCCTATTTTTTATTAATTTGTCTGTATTTTTTGGGGGGGGGATCCCTATTTTTTATTAATTTGTCTGTATTTTTTGGGGGGGGGATCCCTATTTTTTGTTAATTTGTCTGTATTTTTTGGTTGGGATCCCTATTTTTTATTCATTTGTCTGTATTTTTGGGGGGGGGATCCCTATTTTTTATTAATTTGTCTGTATTTTTTGGGGGGGGGATCCCTATTTTTTATTAATTTGTCTGTATTTTTTTTGGGGGGGGATCCCTATTTTTTTCTAAATCGATTTCAATCCCGCAAAAAAAAAAAGAAAAAACTCCAAGGGGTGGTGAATGAAAACCCACTGTAAACATTACACTGAACAGGTTGATGTTTGTCATGAGTCTTGTCCTGGAGGCAGACCTGGGCGATTTCCCCTTCGGCCAGCTGCACAGTCAAAATTATAACAATTCATTAAGGAAATTTGCGGAAATTTAAGGTTAGCAGTGTGGTGAAAGTGAAGTTTAAAATCTGATTTTATGCCTGTGCCCATCTGCAATGTGGACTCCAGTACAAGATTGACGAGAAGCGCTAACCTGCACTGTGAACCAAATCAACCAGGTCTACCATCTACGTTGCAGAGAAATTTAATATTTTTGTCCGTAGTAAGATAAGCAGAGAAGCCATTCAATTGAATAAAGCAGTTATAGTGAATTCAACCCAGTGATGTCAGTCAGTGTGGCACTTTTACCACTCCTGTGCTAATCAAATAATAATCCAACTGGCTGAATATGGCAATTGTATAACAACCAGTTTGCAAGACATCCTCAGTTTCCTAATTCTATTAGCACAGGAACATACCATTGTGCATAAGAATGAACAGAATATTAATCCACTGAAGAATATACACCAAGAATAATGTTCTCTTATAAAGCAAGGAAGAAAGAATCAAAGTGGTTTAATTTGGTCAATGTCATTACATAGCTAAAGCCCTGGTTTAGACCCAAACTACTAAAGGGCCACAATCAGTAGACAAATGTTGAACGTTGCTGATAGAAATGCCATTAGAGCCTACATGATTCCTTTCTTCCTGTCAGAGAAGACAGTTTGTTATTCATCTGAACTTTCTACATTGTGCGCTGTTGAACACACCCCAGGATTTAGGATGGCATTTTTCAGGAACTGTTCTATTTCGAAACAACCACATGGGCCAACAACACAGAACCATTCTGGGTTTCAATAACACCTTTTGTTCGTTTAAAAAACTTGTAACAAATGAACGGCAGAAGAAATGAACACTTGGAGCACTATAATTCATTTGTAGTTTATTTTATTGCATTTTTAGAAGTGACCAGTAAGCACTTTTATTTAATATAAATCATAATATTTTTATTAAATTAATTGCAGGCATCTTTAAATAACAAAGCAAATGGCCTGTAAAGTATAAGGTGTACAGTATATTGGTCACACACACACACCTTGCAATTGCAGCCTCTTTGGTAACGGCAAGTCAAGCTCTTCTTTTGCGCGGCACTCAAGTCCTCCCAGGGCTGATTATAGCCACACAGTGTTACATACATCCTTCCAGTTTGTTGCTTTCAGGGGAAAAAAATATCCTGGGGTAACTTTACAGCAGAAGAAAAAAAATGTCCTCACCACTCTGGGACCTGTGGTGCCACCTCTTTGACCAATCAGATTCACAGAAATTACAGGTTGTGCAGAGTGCGCTCTGATTTATATAGACATGTGCCACCATCTTCCCACTGGTATTATTTTAGCAAACAGGAAAATAACTCACTCCCAATAGACAAGCAAAAAGTCTTCAGAGAAATGTTGTAGCAGCCTACACCTAAACATTAGTGATCTGACCTGCAGTATCAGTCTGATCAACTATTGGCCTCTATACGCCCTGTCCCATCTGGCCAGAAGAAACAAAGTGGTAACATTATGTATTTATGGCCTAAGACAATTTATTTGTGTTTGGAGAAAATATAACTTTCTTTTATAACTTTTTGGTAAAAACTTGTGTTTGGAGGACAAAGAATGCTGAGTTGCATCCAAAGAACACCATACCTACTGTGAAGCATGGGGGTGGAAACATCATGCTTTGGGGCTGTTTTTCTGCAAAGGGACCAGGACGACTGATCCGTGTAAAGGAAAGAATGAATGTGTCGTGAGATTTTGACTGAAAACCTCCTTCCATTCGCAAGGGCATTGAAGATGAAACGTGGCTGGGTCTTTCAGCATGACAATGATCCCAAACACACCGCCCGGGCAATGAAGGAGTGGCTTCGTAAGAAGCATTTCAAGGTCCTGGAGTTGCCTAGCCAGTCTCCAGATCTCAACCACATAGAAAATCTTTGGAGGGAGTTTAAAGTCCGTGTTGCCCAGCAACAGCCCCAAAACATCACTGCTCTAGAGGAGATCTGCATGGAGGAATGGGCCAAAATACCACCAACAGTGTGTGAAAACCTTGTGAAGACTTACAGAAAACGTTTGACCTCTGTCATTGCCAACAAAGGGTATATAACAATGTATTGAGATAAACTTTTGTTATTGACCAAATACTTATTTTCCACCATAATTTGCAAATACATTTTTTTTAAGTGGGAGAACTTGCACAATTGGTGGCTGACTAAATACTTTTTTTGCCCCACTATATGTCTTCCAATAGGAATATACAGTATATTATTCACACACCTACTGCAGATTTGAAATATTTACCTGAATTCCCTACCACCCCACTCAATGTGTCACTACTGAAACATAGTGAAAAAGTTGCAATAAAGGAAGAACCACATACAGTAGAGTTCCTTTTAATTAACCTTCTATTACAGATGAACATATAAAAATATATTAACATACCAAATTAAAAACATGATTTTTAACCTGATTTTCAAATCCTTTACATTTCATTTAGAGAAGTATAATCTCTATTGTGTGTTAATTTGCATTTCGGTGTCAAGTGTCAATCATAGAGATAAATGGAGGACTCTAGATGGATATAACTCATTTTGGGAAAGACATTGCCATCGAGGGCTTCCCCCATTTAAAAGTGGTCAACTGGGTGGGGATTCCTATGGGTTGGGAGTAATCAGCCTATGATCAGAAAGTATTGTCTTCTTCAAATTGGGTTGCCTATGGTTTGTAAACCAAAGACTAAGATAATATCCAGGAGCTAAGACAAAGATTTATACCAGGACATTTGTCCCAAGACCCAGACCCAATAAGTTGAGACCATGAAAAGTTAAAGACTGAATTGATGTGGTCTCAAGACCAAGACCACTCGATCAACAGTCCATGGGCCCTTTCTTCAATTGTAAGAAACTCAAGTACATTAGAGTAGAGTAGAGTACAGCAGAGTATAGTAGGGTACAGTACAGTACAGCACAGCAGAGTAGGGTACAGTAGAGTAGAGTACAGTACAGTACAGCAGAGTAGAGTAAAGTACAGTACAGTACAGCAGAGTAGAGTATGGTACAGTACAGCACAGCACAGCAGAGTAGAGTACAGTACAGTACAGCAGAGTAGGGTACAGCAGAGTAGAGTAGGGTAGAGTACAGCACAGCAGAGTAGAGTAGGGTACAGTACAGCACAGCAGAGTAGGGTTCAGTACAGCAGAGTAAAGTAGAGTACAGTAGAGCACAGCAGAGTAGAGTACAGCAGAGTAGAGTAGGGTACAGTACAGCAGAGTAGAGTATGGTACAGTACAGCAGAGTAAAGTAGAGTACAGTAGAGCACAGCAGAGTAGAGTACAGCAGAGTAGAGTAGGGTACAGTACAGCAGAGTAAAGTAGAGTACAGTAGAGCACAGCAGAGTAGAGTACAGCAGAGTAGAGTAGGGTACAGTACAGCAGAGTAGAGTACAGTAGAGCAGAGTAGAGTAGAGTACAGTACAGCAGAGTACAGTACAGCAGAGTAGAGTAGGGTACAGTACAGCAGAGTAGAGTATAGCAGAGTAGAGTAGGGTACAGCAGAGTAGAGTAGAGTATAGCAGAGTAGAGTAGGGTACAGCCGAGTAGAGTAGGGTACAGTACAGCAGAGTAGAGTAGAGCAGAGTAGAGTAGGGTACAGCAGAGCAGAGTAGGGTACAGTACAGCAGTGTAGAGTACAGTAGGGTACAGTACAGTACAATAGGGTTCAGTAGAGTAGAGTAGGCTACAGTAGAGTAGGGTACAGCAGTGTAGGGTACAGTAGAGTAGAGCAGGGGTTTATTCCCCAGGGTCTGCCTTTTCACATATTGAGATAGAGTAGGGTACAGTACAGCACAGCAGAGTAAAGTAGAGTACAGTAGAGCACAGCAGAGTAGAGTACAGCAGAGTAGAGTAGGGTACAGTACAGCAGAGTAAAGTAGAGTACAGTAGAGCACAGCAGAGTAGAGTACAGCAGAGTAGAGTAGGGTACAGTACAGCAGAGTAGAGTACAGTAGAGCAGAGTAGAGTACAGTACAGTACAGCAGAGTAAAGTAGAGTACAGTAGAGCACAGCAGAGTAGAGTACAGCAGAGTAGAGTGGGGTACAGGACAGTAGAGTAGAGTAGAGTACAGTACAGTACAGCAGAGTAGAGTAGGGTACAGTACAGTACAGCAGAGTAGAGTAGGATACAGCAGAGTAGAGTACAGCAGAGTAGAGTAGGGTACAGTACAGCAGAGTAGAGTAGGGTACAGTACAGTAGAGTATAGTAGGGTACAGTACAGCAGAGTAGAGTACAGTAGAGCAGAGTAGAGTAGGGTACAGTACAGTTGGGTATGGTACAATAGAGTACAGTAGAGTAGAGTAGGGTACAGCAGTGTAGAGTACAGTACAGCAGTGTAGAGTATAGTAGGGTACAGTACAGTAGAATAGGGTTCAGTAGAGTAGAGTAGGCTACAGTAGAGTAGGGTACAGCAGTGTAGGGTACAGAAGAGTAGAGCAGGGGTTTATTCCCCAGGGTCTGCCTTTCCACATATTGAGATAGCCTATATTAATTACACACCAGCATGTTGTTTTGAGGCTTATTTCCTGCATTTCGACATAGTTTAACAAGACTCCTAACATATTTTAGATAGGCTATTTAATAATGATGATGGATATGGGAAAATAAATTCTCGACCCGATTTCCCCAAATATGTTTTATGGTCATTTATCTGAATCATACATACTGTATTTTATTAGACAAAGTGAACAGATCAATTGATAGCAACATAGTCACACATTGTAGAAGATTGATGCCGTGTTCACATGCTAGTCAGAACTAGGAAACTGACATTGACTTGCTATCTGGTTGTAGTTAATCACGTGCCGCGTTCAACGAATTAGCAAGTTGGATATTTCAGATTTTGCTAGTTCTGACTGAATGTTGAAGTGGCATACTTCCCAAGCAACATCCAATTTCTTCGACTTCAGGTCGTAGCTCAGCTTCTGAATGTCAGAGACAAACCAAAGATATTCCCATGTGCATCAGAGTTGCAGTATGCAAAAGTACAGTACACTAAAGTAGAGCACAGTACAGTATATTCCAGTACTGTATGGCACATTATAGATTTATATGTTTTGGCCAAATACATTTCAATGTTTGGGCTCTTGGAGGGTTAGAATCCCCCCTGCTGTCTATGCATCTCAATACTCTCCACTGGGTATGGTAGTGGGTGCCAGGCGCACCGGTTTGTGTCAAGAACTGCAACACTCCTGGGTTTTTAATGCTCAACAGTTTCCCGTGTGCATCAAGAATGGTCCACCACCCAAGACACCCAGCCAACTTGACACAACTGTGGGAAGCATTGGAGTAAACATGGGCCAGCATCCCTGTGGAACGCTTTTGACGCCTAGTAGAGTCCATGCCCACATGAATTTAGGCTGTTCTGAGGGCAAAAAAGGGGGGTGGAAATCAAAATTAGGAAGGTGTTCCTAATGTTGGGTATAGTCAGCATATCTACTATCTTTATGGTGTCAATTGTTGCAGTTGTGAGAGTTTCGGTTTGGACAATTTTGACTTAACATATAGCTGGCTATCTTTCAATTGGACAGATGTACGGTACCAGTCAACACTTACTAATTCCAGGGTTTCTTTATTTTTACTATTTTCTACATTGTAGAATATTTCAGAAGACAAACTATGAAATAGCAAATATGGAATCATGTAACCAAAAAAAGTAGCATTAAACAAATAGATTTGAGATTCTTCAAAGTAGCCACCCTTTGCCTTGATGACAGCTTTGCATTCTCTCAACCAGCTTCATGATATATTTCAATTAACAGGTGTGCCTCAAATTAATTTGTGGAACTTCTCAATGTGTTTGAGCCAATCAGTTGTGACAAGGTAGGGGTGGTATACAGAAAAAATATTGCAAGAACAGCTCAAATTAGAGAAACGATAGTCCATTACTTTTAGACATGGTCAGTCAATCCGGAACAGTATTTTTATTTCACCAATAGTCTAAACCAGTTTCCTATTAGAAATTTTAAATATACGAGTATTTGCATATTACCAATTGGTGCTGAAAAGGAGGTGAATATGCATGCATTGGGGGCTCCCGGGTGGCGCAGCGGTCTAAAGGCACTACATCTGTGCTAGAGGCGTCACTACAGACCCCGGTTTGATGGCCCAGCATTGTCCAGGTTACACCGTCATTGCAATTAAGTATTTGTTCTTACTGGCGCACCTAGTTAAATACATTACATAGCTTAGAAAAATATTCTGAATGGTTATCCATAGTCTACCCACTCAGCACAGATGTCAGTTCAATGTCTAGATATCAAATAAAGGATTGAACTACTCAAATCCAAAATTAGTTTCACTTTGATGCAACAAGTGTTGAATACATTGCCCAGGGGGGTAGTGAGTCCGAGAAAATATTGAAACATTTTAGAACTTAGTGACAACTTAAGACTCAAGGTTCTGAAAACTCAATCTTTGTCAGCAAGTGTGAGTGTTCTCAGCAATTTCATTCAAATGCATTCAACGTGCAGAAGGGAACCACACCTGCATTTCTTTGTCAAGGAAGACCATGTAAAAAACATTAATTCTACAATATTGTGTCCAGCTGAACACAACCCAGGCTTTAGGATGGTATTTCAGGAAGAATTCTCTAGTCAGAAACAGACACTTGAGTTTCAATAACACCTTTGGTTCCAGCTTAAACTGATGAATGACACAAATTAATACTTGGAGCACTATATTTGAGGAGTAGTTTATTTTTATTGCACAAGTGACCAGTTTTTAAATTGCAGGCATATTTAGCCACTGAGCAGTGAGTGGAAGGCCTGTGGAGTTACTATGGAGTAGTCAATATCCAGGAACTACTTCTTGGATGGAGCCATCCCCCTGTACCAGGCACAGGACCCATCAAAATTCATGAGACAGGCAGAGTACTTGGCCTGGGGTCCGCTTTGGCCATCGTTCAACAACCAGTCTGTCCAAAGGCACTCATCTGGGGCGCTGACGGGACAGGGGAGGGAAGAGCAGCGGATGATCTGTAGCTCAGAGCAGGGAGAGAGAAAGACCCAGATCACCAACTGATCATTACCCCAATACTATAGCTCTTGTGTTTAGCCAATGTGACAAAGTAAAAATTGAACAAGTGGTGTAAAGTAATTTTACTATAATTCCTGTCACACACCGTGCAAGCACAGCCGGTTCGGTAGCGTTGAGTCAAGCTCTTCTTTTGTGTGCCATTCAAGTCGTCCCAGTACTGAATAAAGTCACACGTGACTATATGCATCCTCCCATCAGTATTTAGGCTGCCTGAAGACAGAAGACAGTGAGTCAACAACCTGTGGGGTAAAAGTTAACCCCCAGATGCTGATATTGGATAAGTTTCCCCTTCTTTCCCCCACAAATGGTTAAGATTAGAATTGGGGAGGGTGAAACAGATCCTAGATCTGTCCCTGGGGGTAACTTTACCCTGGAGCAGGAAGACATATTGATGCAGCCTGGAACACTAGAATTTAGCATAATAAATAAGTGATGCATTAGTTGTAAACATTTATAAGCATTAAACATTTAAATTCTTAACATTAGGTATTATAAAGTGTAACTGGAAGAGCCAGACTGTATCACATCTGGCCGTGATTGGGAGACCCATAGGGCGGCACACAAGTGGCCCAGCGGCGTCAGGGTTTGGCCGTCATTGCAAACAAGAATGTTTAACTGACTTGCCTAGTTAAATAAACTTTAAATTAAAAAAGTATTTTTTCTGAAGCACTTGACTTGTACAAGATGAAGTCAATAGTTCAGAATAGGCCATGATGCTGCAAGCATAGGCTGAGCAGGTTAACCAGTGATAACAATGAACTTGGGTAACAGTGAGAACCACACCTGTGAAGAGATACTCCTTGTTGATTTCCAGGGTCACGCCACACGAGGCTGAGGAGGATGAAGTGAAGATGGCGTGGATAACCCGATCAGGACCTTTGAACATCTAGCCAATCACAAGGAGAACAGAGGATCTGTCAAACATCTAAATATACAGTTTAACCTTAATGACTACAGCTCTCAGGCACTAAGTCTTTCCTAATTCCCCCCTGTACCCCATCCGGATGTTTGCAGATCAAAAAATATTGCTTAATCTACCCTTCATTTTTATCAGGGTGTCATACAGAGACCAAGGTATTTTTTTTACAGAAGCCAAAACTCGAGAAACACAAAATGTAAGCAGAAGAGTCCAAAACAATTCTGAGTCGCCCTAAAGGCAACTACAAGTCACATTTAGAACATTTAAGATCGTTCCCCAAAAATATTTCAAGCAGATTCATCCAACTCAGGAGAGCCCAATGGAATACCCAGAGTTAAACATCCCTGATCTGAGAGACTAACTATAATGTCTAAAGGTCTGTAATAATGTTAGGTACAGTGAGTTAGTAAAAGGGCTTTATAAAAGAACATCTGGCAATTTATCAACTAAAGTAACAAAGAGCCAGCCAACTTCCTGGTAGAGAATGCAGGGATGAGTACCAAACCCCCCCCCCCCCCCCCATCACCAGTAATAAAGTGCAGTGCATGATGTCACCATAGTCTAGGACTGGTAGGAACAGCAAATGAATAATGTGCTTTCCAGCAACTGAAGCTCCTTTTTATATGGTGGAAGCTCCACAACTGCACTGTTTATGCCAACCCAGATCTGCAAACACTGAAGGGGAAAGGAGAGAACTGGGGCCATCTGTCAGACTGGGGTTCAGGGGGCTTCAATGTGTCAGTGCAGGAAGGAACAACCACTTAATAAAAAGGCTAATCATACCTTGATCTGTTGGATGTCATACTTGGTGTTACCAGACACAACTTCCACACCAACCACCTTTGCCCTGATCACTGGAAGAGAGAAACGTGGTTTAACTGACAAGCCCCATTTTCCTTTCAATGGTCAGTTAGACACTGATGGTTTAAGGGCGTTATGAGATCTAAGACAACAGAACACGTCACAGACAAGATATTACAGTCTTAAAAACGTTGTGCATAAGTTCACCCTGTTTGGGCTCAACAGACAAGTCCATTATCCCTCCAGGTCCTAGATTCCTAGCTCTAGTCGTCTGCCTTTAATTCAACACGCCTAGTGTAACTAAACCCCGCCTGGTCTGCAGATGTTCAGGTGCCAACCAGGTGCTGGTAGGAAGACTGAGGCACAGACCTTATGACACAAGCTCCTCCTCCGCCCACCTGTCTGGGTAGAAGGTGCTGACAGCGACAACCTCTTCACTTCAGTCTGATTCAGAAGATATTCAAACGATTCATCCTTGCCAAACAGATGAACTACTCCTGTAAGGTTAAGTTCCCTCTATTCCGTAGCTGTCTATCATTAGGACCAGTACACCACAGCTGTCTATCATTAGGACCAGTACACCACAGCTGTCTATCATTAGGACCAGTACACCACAGCTGACTATCATTAGGACCAGTACACCACAGCTGTCTATCATTAGGACCAGTACACCACAGCTGTCTATCATTAGGACCAGTACACCACAGATGTACGTGTTGCTTTTATCACTGGCATTAAAGTTTTTCTGCAGACATCCTGATCTAATGAAACTACAGTAGAAAAGGTTTTTACTAACAGCTGTACCAGTTAAGAGACGTTACACTACAAAAGCCACATTTGGCAGATGTTTCAGACCTCAAGATGGCACCACAGCTGTGCAGAGCATGTGTTCCCTTAACTCAAGATTCAAGTACAATTCAGGTTGAAAACATTCCTTTTAAGGAGCACATGAAAGAAATTAACTGTCCAAGGTAAGTGATATACAGTGGCCAAATCTTAATTTAATCCCATTGCATAAACTGCAAACTTATTTATTCAAGGTTTAAAAAGCCACCTAAAAAGTTCACTTAAATGCCAGACTTGCTTTGCACAAATGAAAAATATATATTACGCCACATAACAATACACATTGCTGCAGGACTAAGTTCCCGGTGAGAAACTGGCTCAAATTAAGTCACGGCATCTGTAGCCTACCACTATTCGATATAAATAAGTCTACACTACAACTGAGTGCCTTGGGTTAAATGTAAAAAGAGTATTAACTTGTTTGGTGTATATAATTTAGCATTCAACTGTAGGCATAATGTGTAGGCCTAGAGGCAAATATAACACTTGGTGTAGAAGGAGTCACAGCCAGTGCTACAGCCAGGGCTCTCAAACCCTGTTCCTCGAGAGCTACCCTCCTGCAGGTTCTCAATCCAAACCCAGTTGTAACGAACCTGATTCCGTTCATCAACCGGCTAATTACTAGAATCAGGTGTGCAAATTAGGGTGGGATCAAAAACCTACAGGATGGCAGCTCTCCAGGAAGAGGGTTGGAGAGCCTTGGCTGTAGCCCATCTTACTGTTGCCTACTTATGTAAATACAATGATCATGTCATGGTAATTATTATAACCACAGAATTTAACGTTTGCATGTTGCGCATTGATAGTGTAGTAGCCCAGTGTTCGCCAACTCCAGCGTTCGAGTATACCAAACAGAACTTTGTTATATCCCCAGACAAAAACACTTGATTCAACTCATTGAGGGCCTGATGATTGTTGAATCATGTGTTCTTGTCCAGGGCTACAATAAAAATGTGTACCGTTTGAGTAACTCGAGGACCGGAGTTGAGAACCTGAGATGTCAGAAATATTGCCAAAATTGCCTTACCGACGTCTGCGTTGCAAAAAGCCTGTTGAAGATGCACAGGAGCGCATTTGCAAGCTTCTGCAATGTCTTCGATCCGCCAAAGGAACAAAACGACCAGAGTGATGAAACAACTGCTTACAGACCAAGTCATCTTGGAAAATATCTCTATAGCGTAAGATAAAATGTTTACTCGTGGAGCTAAAGAACTGTTGTATTGTAAACTACACTAGAACATGCAAAGATATTCCCAGACAGACTAACACCTAGAACTCTGTTTTCATTCGATGTAATCAGCCCGTTTTATTGCAGGCTGTGAGCTCCTCCCACAGTCAGAACCAAGCCAGTGGTAGGCTGAGAAGTCTATTAATCCAGAACCAAAGTAACTCCATTGGAAAAAAATGCCCTCTTTAAAGGGACAACCTCAGAGCAGGCTCAATTTGCCCGGTTGCCATAAATTATCTGTCTTTCGCCTAAACAATGGTGATGAACCAGAAATATCCATTTTAGGATATGCCTGTTTGAATTCCTTTTCTTAAACACCTGGGGCAACTTTAAAGCAGGCTCAACTTGCCCTACTGCTCAGTTCAGTTCACTTGCCCTAAACCCCTCAAACTCAACTCTGGACCTCGACGTGAATCCAGCGCCACTGCATTTTTTTAATTGTTCCCCTTTAATCAGGGACTGGTTTTGACCAGGGACACCAGGTGGGTGCAATTCATTATCAGGAAGAACAGAAAACTAGCATGCTCCTGAGCACCGTGCACAACAAGAAGATGCCCCATACCCCGCTATTGGGCTACTTTTGCACATTTGTTATTGTATGAGTGAGGGAAATGCTTCAAATCGAGAGGAGTCAATGTGTTCTGAAAGATGAGACCTTAAGATCATAATAAATATTGCTTTGATGTCATACAAGCAAACCACACACCTTGAATCCGAATGTGCACTTCACATTTCCATATTTGAAAACTCATGTCATTTACAGTGCCAAAGTTCATGAGCTCTATGTTTAATCCACAGTTACTAGTGTGACATGCATTATGCCCTGGGTTGTCCTGAACAGAAGATTTGCCATGGAACACGCACTTGAATGTACTCAAGACTCCATTCTGTGTGCACCAAAATTGCGTTCTGTTTGTCTGAAGTGCCCTTTGAAAGCTTCCCAGCTAGGACATTTGGTTCCTTGGAAGTTGTGGGAATGTACGTTTTTGGTTTTCCATTGGTTCTGGAAACGAAACCATACTTTCCTGACCGTTATCTTTTTTTTACGGTCTGAGAATGGTAGTGAACACTTCACCTGTTCTGGGAATTAAATTTTTTTAGGTTGCAGGGAGGTTCTGAAAACATTTGCCGTGGAAGATTTTATTAAAGTTCTGAGAAAGCAAATTTGAGGTTATTCGAAAGTAATTAATGAACATTCTGAGAACATGTTTCCATACGATTTTTAAAATCACTGCTAGCTTAGTTTGGGTTAACTGTTGAACCAAACACAGAAAGGACACATGGAAATTAATTTGCTTAGGCATTAATCATACAAACACATGTATTTTTCAATGTGGCATCTTCTGTTCTCTATCCGAGCATGTGAGTGGAATTGAGTGCCAAAAAACACTCCTCAATTCTAAATTCGCTCCATTCATTAAAATCACAAAAACACATCTAGTTTTAGTGACTACCTGGACCTACCATTTGGTTTTGACGTATCAAAACCAAACCATATGATTGGAATGAAAAGTATTCTAATAAACAACATGAAAAGGTGACTGTAAGAAGCGTTCATCATTTCAAATAGGCCACATGCAGTATTAAACAGCGCAAAAACAATTAAATATTTCAGGAGCCAGACAGGTATTATTATAATTAAATACAAATGAAACAAAAAATGCCTTATTAGGCTCAGTATACAGTGCCTTTGAATTAACTTTTAGAAACACGAGTTTGGCCAGAGTCTGTGGCTTCAGGCTCATGTGATGGTGCCGGTAGAGCAGGCCAACAGTGGAGAATACCCTCTCAGACATTGCAGAGCCAATGAGGATGCTAAACACCTTTTGGGCCACTCTTGCCAGGCTGGGCAGGGATGCAGATTTTTTAAGTTTTTATTTTATAGGTTGGCCTAAAGATTTTATGGTAAAATAACCATATCAAAATGGAAAGCTCATTGAAAGAGGTAACATGTCAGGTTTATTGGGCCAAAATCAGTTATAGCCTATAGTAAAGATAATAGAACAAAAATGAAATACATTTTTAAGAGATCTTATTTTTAGTTTATAAATATTTTTGCTATAATGACACACTTAGCTAGCTACCCACCGCATTCCTTTCTGTTAGAATGTGCACATAGTACACCATCATGCTTTCGGGATGTCTTTTCGGATTTCACAATGATTCTTTAGTTGTGGACACTACATCACCACACTCCCTCTCTTCTTTAGTTGTGGACACTACATCACCACACTCCCTCACTTCTTTAGTTGTGGACACTACATCACTGCACTCCCTCTCTTCTTTAGTTGTGGACACTACATCACTGCACTCCCTCTCTTTCTCTTGGTCCTCATCTTTGTAAGTCACCTTGATTTCACACCTGTGTGTTTTATCAGTGTCTTTATGAAAATATTAAGTGAACTCCATGACAGTAGCTAAAGCAAGGGGCTAAAGCAGCACACAAGTAGCCTACAAATGCATGCTGGGCCGGGCATGCCCTGAGCTGGTGAAGTGAGCGTTACTGGAGTGGTAATGGAGCAATATTGGAGGCGGTCGAGAAGACCGATGCTCCAGCCTTTGGGCAACTTGCTCTGCGCTTCAGTCAGATTTAAGAACGCTCTAACTCCGCTCCAGCTCCGCTCGGGGCGGCAGGGTAGGTAGCCTAGTGGTTAGAGCGTTGGACTAGTAACCGGAAGGTTGCGAGTTCAAACCCCCGAGCTGACATGGTACAAATCTGTCGTTCTGCCCCTGAACAGGCAGTTAACCCACTGTTCCCAGGCCGTCATTGAAAATAAGAATTTGTTCTTAACTGACTTGCCTGGTTAAATAAAGGTATAAAAAAAAAAAAAAAAAAAAAAAAAAAAAAAAAAAAAAAAAACAACATGCTCTGTTCTCTATCCATGGAATTAGTCCACTGCACCACCAGGATGGAGCTAGCATGCCATGTATCTTTAACTCATACGTTCATTTTAGTCCGTTCAAACAGACCCCATTTCAAAGGAAAAGAACACTCATTAAGATCAGGTGTGGTACGGGCAACACACCTGAAGACACACACAGGATAGATGAAGTTTTGTTGACGCTGAGAACAGAATGTATATGTTTTTAAATAACATTCTTAGAACGTTCTTTGAGCGTTTCCAATGTTATCTTGTGGTTTTAATAGAATGTTTTCTTAATGTGCTGAGAACATGACTTTATAAAGAACCACAAGGATACCTGTCGAAAATGTTATGTTGAAGTACTGCAATTCCCACAGAAGAACGTTGTTTCTTAATGTTCCCTGGAAAATTTGAGAACATTACTTTACATAGAACCATGAACAAACCCGTAGGAAACGTTATGCGGAAGTACTGAAATTCTTGTGGCAGGGACAGCGCTAGAAGGAATCAGTTGGAAAGATTTCTATATGCAGGCACGCATTTTTAATGGGTGTAAGAGTAAAGACCATAGGCCGCTCGTGAGTTTCAATTTTGGGGAAGCTTATCCTACTATTACTACCGATCTGCCGACCAGTTGATTATTTTCATAAAAGCATTTCATGGAACAGTTTCATTTAAATAATAACCTTTTTGTTTTTCTAAATGTTTTTTACTTGGTTAATCATAAAAATCTGAATTAAAATTCACCTAATGCAAGAGTACTAGCCCCTGCCATATGGACACATTGATACACCGTGATCCATTCATTGGTGGCTAAATAAATTAACGCATGGAACTCAGAGATAGCCTTTAGGCCAATGCTAAATTAGGCCTATACAGTAACTTCCATCTTCAACTAAGTCAAATACATAGTCCTAAACCCAACAAATAAAAACAGAAGAAAATATCCTGATGAAAATGCAGGTTCTTTCAATCACATTAATCTATCTTCTCTGCCTCTCTGCCCCCCTTTCTATCTGTCTTGACTTGAGCCATCGCTGGTGAAGTGCAACATTGTAGGCTACCAAATCAATCAACTGGGTTTGGGCTGAAGCTGTTGCTAGTGAACTTGCAACATTGTATCAACTAGAGTAGGCTTATTCTGAGCCTTCAGAGTATCCCGAACCAGTGAGCTCGGATGTTTTTACATTTCGTTTGCACTGGATATATGGGATCATCCATGGCTGGATCATCAGATCATGATATTTTCACATCGAGGCTTGGTGATTGTCGGGTGTTGGAAAGATTTTTCAAATATTGTGCGGAGCTAATATTATTTGTAATGGATGTTTTAAAATAAAGCAGACTTCATTGACTCAGGTCTACTGTGTGAGGTGAAGAATCAAATACTGAGAAGCTCAGCTTATTAGTGGTGGACGTGATGAGTTAAGACAATCAGAAATCCGAAATCCCCTAATGGGCACTTTCCTACATTTGCCCACAGCAGGTCAGTTCGGCTTACTTTATGCACGCTCAGGTGCGCGCTCACTCGGCATTATCAGGAGAGAGAAACCAGACACATGCTCATTGCACACATCGGGCACTCCAAACAAAGGTAAATGGGAAAATGACAAAACTCGTAAATGATGGTTATGAAATAAAGTGTAGCAGGTTGAACTCTGCAAATAATGTTTCCACTCGGAAAGTGAGAACGGTAAATGAATGTAATTAATACCTGCATTAACATAAATCTATGTAACCAAACGATGGGTATTAACAGTACAATTACTAGGCCTACTGGTACATATGTAATGGGTAATTTATGAAAATTAACAAAGGGCAAACAATTTACACAATGAAACAATGAATGTGAAATAATTGTTGGGAGAGCTGAGCACATTCTAGAGAACTGAGTGCATGCATTCTGGACTGAAACGCGCCATATCCTCGCCACACACCCCTCCCCGCCACACCCCTCCCCTTCTCCATCTCAATATTTTAAATTATACTCAAAACACGTTATCTTCACACATATTTTAGTTGCTTTTTACTGACAGTCACAACTCAATAATCAAGTATTTCTATTGCCACGCGTGCTAACACAATTTCGGGCTTCCCAATAAAATAGGCCTGGCCTACACATTTGTAATTTGAAACAATACAGAGCTTCTTTAAAAAATAAATAAGCTAATGATACTCTATGGTTACGTCATAGTCTCTGGTGAAGTATTTTCAATTATTTTATTTAGACAGGAGCAATTATATAATTTTGGCAAATAATACATTTCATTTAGGGGAACCCAGCATCCGAACAGTGCACTGTGCACCCACCAACGTTCCTTCCCAATTCGCAACTGTACTGAAACTAGATATCTGTTATAATGACGAGATGCTCATGTCTCCGCCCTAACAATAGGAGTCGTTGCAAAGGCAGGCGACAAGCTTAGTTCTGCATTTAATGCCCATAGAAACGCACTGGGCTCATTCTGCACAGATCTTTTTGTGAGAGTGTGTCCTCTCGCTTCGACTCTTCCTCTCTGCTGAAAATGTCATACCATTTATTTTATCTTGTGTCTTTTAACCATTTGTACATTGCTAAAACACTGTATATATATATATATATATATATATATATATATATATATATATATATATATATATATATATATATATATATATATATATATATATATATATAATATGACATTTGTAATGTCTTTACTGTTTTGAAACCTCTATGTGTAATGTTTACTGTTAATTTTTGTTGTTTTTCACTTTATATATTCACTTTGTATGTTGTCTACATCACTTGCTTTGGCAATGTGAACACATGTTTCCCATGCCAATAAAGCCCTTGAATTGAATTTAATTGAAATTGAAAACATCTGTGCGAGCAAAACAGCGCCACTCTGTCTTACTATATGTGACCCATGTATCTGATGCTGTCTGGCCAGAAATAGTATGACATGCCGTACTATTTTTGTCCAGACGTCAGATACATCTTTCTATCTGCATGCATGTCTGTCAAATAAATTATCAATATTTTAATATTTATAACTCTAAGAAAGAAATGGTTCTCAGAATGTTATGTGCTAGCTGGGCTAACACTGCCTTGTTGGCAATAGAATACCTTTCAAATGATGCACACATACCTAACCCAGATTGCGATTTATAATGGAATGTTTTTGGATTGGAAACTACAAGTGTGCTTGATTCAGTTCCTCAATGGCAAAGCTAGGAGTGCTCAAAAAAGCGCCTTATAGTTTAAGGCTCTTTTCTTGAGTCATAATAGAGCATTGAAATGATTTAGGAACGGTCTAGAGTTTGGAGAGTTGTGTTGCCACTTGGAGACACCAGTGGGACCTCTCACTCAAACCCTTGTAATCATTCTTTCTTTTCTTGCACCTAATCCAAAATGTGAATGAATATTCTTATTTATGCTACTGAATGTTTACAGAGTATTTTCAGATTTCGTTATTGACAAATGCTGTGAATAGTGCAGTCAAATGCACATAAATTCAACAGTGTAATGTTTGGATTCAGTCTTGTGTCAGGTGAACTGTTTTGTCCTCACCTTTGGTGTTCCTTTCCAATTGCTACCATGTCTTGCATATCCTTTTAATAGTTCTGTTGGAAAAATAAAAATGTTTCTCAATCCATACAGGCCAATTTTCACAAGATTAAGGAGTTAAGGCCCCTGCTGCAACTAGGTTCCAAAATGTTACCTGGTTACCATCAGGAGACAAAATGGCCACTGCCACCTCTGTGTCCAATCAGATTCCCAGAAATCGCAGGTCAGGCATGGCACAAGTCTATAGAAAGCAGAGTGTGCATTCCACTTTCATAAGGTATTATTTTAGCAAACAGAAAATAACTCACTCCCGAAAGACACAAGCAAAAACTCTTTACAGCAATGTTGTAGCAGCCTACACCTAAACGTTAGTGATCTGACCTGCAGTATCAGTCTGATCAACTGTAAGCCTCTATACGCCTTGTCCCATCAATCAATCAATCAATGAAATGTATTTATAAAGCCCTTCTTACATCAGCTGATGTCACAAAGTGCTGTACAGAAACCCAACCTGAAAACCCAAACAGCAAGGAATGCAGGTGTAGAAGCATCTGGCCAGGGGAAACAAAGTGGGAAAGTTATGTATTTATAGCCTAAGACAATGTATTTGTCTAATGAGAAAATGTGAATGTGATCAACTTCTTTAATCCAAAATTCAAATAGTGATGACATAGGTCCATTAACACAGTCTAGCCTGTCACTTAATTACAAATGTATATAGGCCTACACAGGGATGGAATTTAAGGATTTGGGGCATTGGCTGTTTCCATCCATGGGCCTACATGATGCAACCCTGCCTAAAGCAAGCTCAGTCCTGTTAGTTCTATTGTCTAATCACAGTTGTCTGTGTAACGGAACCCCCTTTTAAAATATAATTCATATGAACAAGTACAAGGTTTTACTATAGCTACTGCTCTCCTCACCTTTTCTATGCATTTACTGTCCAGACTGTCTATATTTCAGACTCTGGTATTGCTCGTTCTGATAATTATTCATTGTTTTACTTTTTAGATTATTTGTGTGTTGTTTTTTAATTTATAGATATTACTTCACTTTTGGAGCTAGAAAACACAAGCATTTTGCTGCACATCGATGTACACAACCAAACAAACTTTGATTTGAATGTTGCTGCAGTTTGACAGAGTTTTCATCCTCCCTATAGGGCCAGGAGTTTTAAAACTGATTAATCACTATGTCATATCCTATCCAGAGATTTACTTTCAGGTCTAAAATACACTTTCCCCATCGGCCAAGTCAGCAGTATTTATTGGTTGCTAAAAGATTATGGTCACTTGCCCGAAAAAGTGAGTAAAGTCTCAGAGAGGTCAGAGAGTAGTTTGACCAAAGAGGAACTCATACCGTTTAACCCAATTCAGTCTCCACAAGTAGCATTTACAACTGAATATGATTGAAGGAATGACCCCATCTAGTGGAGGAATAATAGACATGGTTCATGAGGGATTCATCCAATGGCATTGAGGAGTATACCACCTCAGTCATCAGCTTCATCAATAAGTGCATCGATGACGTCGTCCCCACAGTGACAGTAAGTACATATCCCAACCAGAAGCCATGGACTACAGGCAACATCCGCATCGAGCTAAAGGCTAGAGCTGCCACTTTCAAGGAGCGGGACACTAATCCGGACACTTCTATGAAATTATACCAGACTAGCTAAATGCCTTTTACGCTCGCTTCGATGCAAGCAACCCCGAAGCATGCATGAGAGCACCAGCTGTTCCAGACGACTGTGTGATAACGCTCTCGGTAGCCGATGTGAGCAAGACCTTTAAACAGGTCAACATTCACAAAGCCGCGGGGCCAGACGGATTACCAGGACGTGTACTCAAAGCATGCGCTGACCAACTGGCAAGTGTCTTCACTGACATTTTCAATCTCTCCCTGACTGAGTCTGTAATACCTACATCTTTCAAGCAGACCACCAAAATCCCTGTGCCCAAGGAAGCGAAGGTAACCTGCCAAAATGATTACCGCCCTGTAGCACTCACATCAGTAGCCATGAAGTGATTTGAAAGGCTGGTCATGGCTAACATCAACAGCATCATTCCGGTTACACTAGACCCACTCCATTTCGCATACCGCCCCAACAGATCCACAGATGACGCAATCGCACTCCACACTGTCCTTTTCCACCTGGACAAAAGGAACACATGTGAGAATGCTGCTCATTGACTACAGCTCCGTGTTCAACACCATAGTGCCCACAAAGCTCATCACTAAGCTGACCCTGGGACTAAACACCTCCCTCTGCAACTGGATCCAGGACTTCCTGACAGCCTACAACAAATGTGTACTGTTGGGAACACTGGCCTAGTGGTTAGTGTGGCCAGTAACCAAAATATTGCTGGTTGGAATAACTGAGCAGTCTGTGTGCCCTTGTACATGGCACTTGCCTCCAATTTGCTCCAGGGACAAGCATACTAATACAACTGACCTTCTAAAAACACATATCTGGTGTAAATTACAATTAAAAAAATGTTGGGGGGGGCAAACCTGAACTTTGTTACAATCAGGATAAAAATAATTGCCCCGCCACTATGGGACCTGTGGTGGCACCTCTGTCCAATCAGATTCAAGGAAATCACAGGTTGTGTGGGTCGGGCATGGAACGTCTAAAGCAGAGCGCTGGTATCATTTTAACGGAAACTCACTCCCGATAGACAAACTCTTTACAGAAATGTAACAGCCTAGAATGGGGTTTAAAACCTACAGCTGCATATACTAACATGGCATATCTTACACATATAGCATACCTTGTAATACAATCTTAACAAAAAAAGCTGGCCAAAATGTATATGTTCTCTGCAATTAGATGACCAGTTTAATTTCTAAACCAGATAAGTTATGAAATGTCAGCAGCTGCCCAATACCATGGTGGGTACGCATAATGTCTGGGTGGTTTCATACCTAATTATTAACTTTACCATGTTTAAAGAGAAGTCTGATTTGTTAACCATCTACCAAGTAGCCCTTTAGAAGGCTTTCAATAAGTTCCCTGGTCTTTGAGGGACCTTACAGATTCATGGGGGACAGACAAATGGGTAGTCATTCAAAAATCATGTCAACCCCCATTATTTCAGTCCATGTAACTTGTGATTTAAGGCACATTTTATTCCTTAACTAATTTAGGCTTACCTAAACAAAGTGGGTTGATACTTATAGCCATTTTAGTTTAAGGTTTTTGTTAAACATTTTAGGAACCCCAAAAAATAACTGGTTATACATTAAATATTCATATGTATTAGAAGTTGAGTTTAAGTTGTTTAAATTCAGATTTTATGACTGTGCCCATATGCAGTGTGGCCTCCAGAACAAGAGTCATGACAAAAACCACTACCCTTCACTGTGGACCACAGCAGCCGAGTTTACCATCTCCATTGCCAATAAATCAAAGGGTTTTGTCAATAGGGTTGGACACGTGGCTCAGTTGGTAGAGCAGGGTTCTGGCAACACCAGGGTTGTGGGTTTTATTCCCACTTGGGTCCAGTAAGGTGATATTTTTTTTTTAAGTGGCTCTAAATAACTGCGTCTGCTAAATTATTGAAATGTACAGAACATTTTCCACTGAAGGACAACATTAGCTGACTTATAAAGCAAGGAAGAAAGAAGCTAAGTGGCTTTATTTGGTCAATGACATTACAATGCTGAAGCCTTGGTTTAGACCCCAAACTGCTGAAGGGCCACATTCAGTAGACAAATGTTTAATGTTAGAGATTCCATTCAAACCGACATGATTCCTTTCATGTCAGAAGACACTGTTATTCATGTATAGAACATACCATCTGAAATGTATACATTACACCCTGTTCAATGTGTCCCAGGCTTTATGGTATTTCAGGAACACTGTTCCATTTACAGACAAGCATATCGAAAACGATTTGGGGTTTCAATAACACCTTTGGTTCCAGTTTAAAAACAAGCGACAAATGAATGACATAAGAAATTAGCTTGAGTGCTATATATTAATACATGAGTAAACACACCTACAAATGCAAGTTGTTGTGATTTTTAAATTGTTTACTGGTCACTTCTACAAGTGCAATTTAAAATAAATATATATATATATATATATATATATATATATATATATATTTATTTTAAATTGCACTTGTAGAAGTGACCAGTAAACAATTTAAAAATCACAACAACTTGCATTTGTAGGTGTGTTTACTCATGTATTAATTGCAGGCATCTTTAGTCACTGAGCAGTGAGTGGATGGCCTGTAGAGTTTAGGAGTCTCCAATATCCAGGAACTACTTCTTGGGTAGTCCTATCCCCTTGTACCAGGCACAGGACCCATCTTGCCTCTTGATACAGGCAAGGTTTTGGCCATTGTCGGTTCCCAAGTATGTCCACAGGCATGTATCCGAGGTGCTGATTGGACAGGGGAGGGAAGTGCAGTGGATGATCTGTGGGTCAGAGTAGAGAGATAAGACCAAGATCACTGACTGTCCATTACCCCAATACTCAAGCATTTGCAAATGTGACCAGAATAGTATACTCCCTTGAAGAAAATGTGCCATGTAACTATTTAACTAAACTGGTGTATAGTAATTACTATAATTCCCAGCACACACACACACACCTTGCAATCACAGCCGCTTTGGTAGCGGTGAGTCAAGCTGTTCTTTTGTGCAGCACTCAAGTCCTCCCAGGGTGGATTATAGCCACACAGTGTTATAGACATCCTTCCAGTCTTCAGCTTGCCTACAGACAAGACATATAGATAGTCATTGTACTGTGGGGAAAACATGGTGTAGGGTACAGTTGCCCCTAGATGCTATCTTGGCTCAGTTTAGCATTTGCTCCACTAATGGTTAGGATACATCACCCTGGAGCATGAAGACACTGATGCAGCCCAGAACAGATTTATCATCATAAGTGTACACACACACGTATTAACTAATGCATTAGTTGTATACATTTACAGTGCCTATAGAAAGTCTAAGCCCCTTGAACTTGTCACATTGTTGTGTCCGTCTCATGCATTTACACTGAACAAAAATATAAAAACGCAACATGTAATGTGTTGATCCCATGATTCATGAGCCAAAATAAAAGATGGCAGAAATTATCCAAACACACAAAAAGCTTATTTACCTCAAATTGTGAACAAATTTGTTTACATCCATGTTAGTGAGCACTTCTCTACCAAGATAATCCATCCACTTGACAGGTGTGGCATATCAAGAAACTGATTAAACAGAATAATCATTATCCAGGTGCACCTTGTGCTGGGGACAATAACATGCACAGTTCTGTCACAACGCCACAGATCTCAAGTAGAGGGAGCGTGCAATTGGCATACTGACTGCAGGAATGTCCACCAGAGCGGTTTCCAGAGAATTGAATGCTAATTTCTCTACCATAAGCCACCCCCATTTTAGAGAATTTAGCAGTACCTCCAAACCGATCAACGGCAGACCACGTGTATGGCATTGTGTGCAAGCGATTTGCTGATGTAAACGTTATGGTCAGAGTGCCCCATGGAGGCAGTGAGGTTACGCTATGGGCAGACATATGCTACGGACAATGAACACTGCATTTTATCAATGGCAATTTCAATGCACAGCGATACTTTTCACCCACCTCCATCACCTCATGTTACAGCATGATAATGCACAGCCCCATGGCGCAAGGATCTTCACACAATTCCTGGAAGCTGATAATGTCCAGTTCTCCCATACCCTGTATACTCAAGACACTATTGAGCATGTTCGGGATGCTCTGGATCAACATGTTCCAGTTCCTGCCAATATCCAGCAACTTCACAGCCATTGAAGAGGAACGAGACAACATTCAACAGTCTAAACTACTAAGCGAAGGAGATGTGTTGCGCTGCACAGGGAAAATGGTTGGAACAGATACAGACGGCCCTACATTTTTGTAAACGTACATCTGCAACCAACAGATGCATATCTTTATTCCCAGTCATGTGAAATCCCTAGAGAAAGGCCTAATTAATATATTTCTATTGACCGATTTCCTTACTATACGAACTGTAACAAAGTACAATCTTTGGAATTGTTGGATTATCTTTTTGTTAAGTAATTTATGAAAAGCCGAGACTCACGAACATGTTTTAGTCTATGACACTCACAAGCTAATCAAGAGTCATGAAGGTAACGGGGTTCCTCTCCAGAGAAGGTAGGAAATCAGAGAACATAATGTCTTTAGTAATGTAATACGCTTACATAGCTGTTTACAAACTAACAGTTGTCACTGATTAACTGGATATTCATTTATCACCGAGCAAACCATTTCTGTATGTACAGCATTCATATAAATTCATTTTTAGCTAGTATTTGCCTCATGTTAACATTTATTAATAAAACGCATGTAACCGTTTGTCAACTTCTTTTGTGGTTTACTTGTAGCCCTGGTTGTCCTGGAAAGAAAAATGGTAAAACACTAAGGCAAAAAGTCAGGGCTGAACATGCAGATAAATGAAGAGCTGATCTCTGCTGGGGTCTCAGGACTGATAGGGTTAACCAGTGCTGGCTATTGAACTTGGGTAACGTAGTGAGAACCGCACCTGTGAAGAGATACTCCTTGTTGATTTCTAGAGTCACGCTGCACGAAGTGGTGTAAGTGAAGATGGCGTGGATAACCTGGTCACAACCTTTGAACATCTAGCCAATCACAAGGAGAGAAAGGAAGATCTGTCAACCAGCTACATATATAGTTTGGAACCTCACTGACTGCACCACTCAGGCACTGTCAGTCTTTACCCTTTAATGTCAACAGATCTGTAATGTGCAAGCAATCATTATTTAACCCAGATCTATTTTACAGATGAGCCCTGAATTATAAAATAAACAAAGAACTCAAAATAAGAAACTCTGAAATGAGACCAGCTTCCTTTGTATGCATTTTCTTCCAAAATGTAAAATATTTTAACAAGGCTCCACAAATCAGGTGCAAAAAAGACACAATAAAAGCTAGTTTACCTTACTCCATAAGGAACTTCCAGTTACCAGTCTCAGGCATGGCTAACTTATGTCTTACTAATGATGTCAGGCAGTGGAAGTCTTAGTTAAAGGGCCAACCAACTCTGGTAGAGCATGTAGTGATATCTTTAACGAAGTAGCAGCTGAGCTCATAGGGGATGTCACCATAGTCTAGGACCAGTAGGAAGAGCGACTGAATAATTACATTACCATTTAGAAACATACATTTTATAGAACCACTTAAAAAAAAGGAGAATCATACCTTGATCTGTTCGATGTCATACTTGATGGCGTTAGACACCGCTCTCTTTCCAACCACCTTCGCCCTGATCACTAGAAGAGGGAGACATGGTTTATCTAACGTTATTGAAATCTATTCCGGTATACTAGTCAGTCACACTGATGGTTTAAGGGTGATATGGAGAGAGAACAGTGTAGAAGGCTTCTTTAACCTGCCTCTCCTTAATCTACACTGATTGAAGAGGATTTAACAGGTGACATCAATAAGGGATCATAGTTTACAGCTGGCCAGTCCATGTCATGGAAAGAGCAGGTATCCTTAATGTTATGTAAACACATACATCTCAAATAATTAATTTGTAGGCACACTTCATACCTTAAGCAAAATAGTGTAGCAGGGCTCTATCCTGTTCTTGGGGAGCTGCAGTCCTGTAGGTTTCCTCCAACCCTAAGCTAGCGCACCTAATTCTAATAATTAACTGGTTGATAAACAGAACAAGGTTTATTACAACTAGGGGTTGGCTTGAAAACCTACAGGAAGGCAGCTCTCCAGGAACAGGGTTGGAGAGTCCTGGCTGTAAACCATCTTACTGTCGCCTACTTAACTACGTAAAGAACTGTGAGAAGATGTAGATAGTATAAATGATTTGGACATGATCATTAAGCCTACGACCACAGACAATCCATAAAGTGTTCTCATGTTGCGTATTGATAGCTCTCACCTGAAAAGTAAAATGTTGCCAAATTGCCTTACCGATTTCTGCATTGCAAAAAGCCTGTTGAGGATGCTGAGGGAGGCATCTGCAAGCGTCTGCGATGTCTTCGACCCGCCAAAGGAACAGAACGACCAGAGTAATGAAACAGCTGCTTACATACCGAGTCATTTGGAATCGAATTACGGGGTAGCCAAAATATCACAAAAGGATTTGACGAATGAAAGCGTGAGGCGTAAAGTACACTCTATTCGACTCTAGTCGACTCTATTTCCTTCGAGACTGTTCCCAGACCGATGGATAACTCTTCGAAATATTTTCCCTTCAATGTAATCATCCGCTATTTATTGCAGGCTGTGAGCTCCTCCTCCAGCCAGAACCCAGCCGGTGGTAGGCTGAGCATTCTATTACTCCAGAACAGTAACCATTCAATTAAAAAATAATCCTCCGCCTAACGAGACAACCGCAGACCAGGCTCAACATGCCCGGCTGCCATAAATGCCATAAATTGTGAATGAAACTGAAAGCTCGGTTTTTGTTTTTTGGGGGCTCCGGAGCGATCTTAGGCACTGCATTATCAGGGCTAGGGGTATGCCGTAATTGTAAATAAGAATTTGTTCTTAAACTGATTTGTCTAGTTAAATAAAGGTTCAATAGAAAGAAATTGGCTAAGCCTACTGGAATTCCTTAAAGTTGTAGTTTCAGTAAAAAAAAATTAAAAAACACCTCGGGAAATTTCCGAGCAGGCTCAATTTGCCCAACTGCTCAGTTCACTTGCCCCTGTCACCCCATATATGAGATGAAAATGGCAGATTGTTGTTGTTGATAAGTACAGTAACACGCTATACATAACATAAGAGCTCAGGTTCTCCACTTCACAGCACTGGTATTTGTTTTGACTGACAGCCGTTAAACTTGAGCACCACAAGAGACAAGAAGATAACACCATCCCTCCCTCTAGTTGGGCTACTTTTGCACATTTGTTGTTGTCTGAGTGAGGGAAATGCGTTAAATTGAGAGGAGTCAATGTGTTATGAAAGATACGACATTAAGGATTATAATAAATACCACTTTAATGTCATACAAGCTAACCACACACATTTCTATATTTAAAAATTAATGTAATTTACCGTATCAATGTTGATGATCTCTTTTTTTAATCCACAGGGATGACATCCGCTGTAGCCTGGGTTGTCCTGAACAGAATGAGCCTATCTGAGTCATATTGTGAAGAAAAATAGCAACAGAACATACAGTTGAATGCACTCATGATACCATTCTATGCGCACCAAAAATACAATCTGTTTGTGTGAAGTGCTGTTTGAAAGCCTCCCAACTAGCACATTTGGTTGTGGGAATGCAGGTTTTTGGTTTCCCATTGGTTCTGGGAACAAGCCCTCAGTTTCCTGACTGGTAAAACATATTGTTTTTTAAACATTCTGAGAGCTGAAGTGAAAACTTCACCTGTTCTGGGAACAAAGCCCTCAGTTTCCTGACTGGTAAAACGTATTGTTTTTTAAACATTCTGAGAGCTGAAGTGAAAACTGAAAATGTTTTACTATGGTTCCCTGAAAGTTTTCCTGGGTAGTTTCATTAATGTTCTATTAACAGAAATTATAGGTTATTTGAAGATAATTCAATAACATTCTGAGAACATGTTTCACATAAGACTTTTAATAATACTGCTAGCTTAGTTTGGGTTGACTGTTTCCAACTCTAAGCACAGACAGGACACATGGAAATTCATTTGCTTTGGAATTCATTTTTTGTCGTTGAATCTTCTGTTCTCTATCCATGGAAATAGTCCACTGTCCCACCAGGATGGAGCTAGCATGCTAAGTCATATGAAGCTGTTAATGTGAGTCTATTCAAACACACCCATTTCCAAGGAAACAAGCACTCATTGGTTCAGTAGTAAAAATGTGCTTAACAAGTCACATAGTCAGTTGCGTGGACTCACTTTGTGTACAATAATAGTGTTTGACATGATTTTTGAATGACTACCTCATCTCTGTACCCCTCACATACAATTATCTGTAAGGTCCCACAGTCAAACAGTGAATTCCAAACACAGATTCAACCACAAAGACCAGGGAGGTTTTCCAATGCATGACAAAGAAGGGCACCCATTGGTAGATGGGAGAAAAAGCAGACATTGAATATCCCTTTGCGCATGGTGTAGTTATTGAATATACATTGGGTGGTGTATCAATATCAATCAATCAGGTATATCTCTCTAGTCACCCCCAAAACCAATTCTTTCTTTGGCCGCCTCTCCTTCCAGTTCTCTGCTGCCAATGACTGGAACGAACTACAAAAATCTCTGAAACTGGAAACACTTATCTCCCTCACTAGCTTTAAGCACCAACTGTCAGAGCAGCTCACAGATTACTGCACCTGTACATAGCCCACCTATAATTTAGCCCAAACAACTACCTCTTTCCCTACTGTATTTTATTTATTTATTTATTTTGCTCCTTTGCACCCCATTATTTTTATTTCTACTTTGCACATTCTCCCATTGCAAATCTACCATTCCAGTGTTTTACTTGCTATATTGTATTTACTTTGCCACCATGGCCTTTTTGCCTTTACCTCCCTTATCTCACCTCATTTGCTCACATCGTATATAGACTTGTTTATACTGTATTATTGACTGTATGTTTGTTTTACTCCATGTGTAACTCTGTGTCGTTGTACCTGTCGAACTGCTTTGCTTTATCTTGGCCAGGTCGCAATTGTAAATGAGAACTTGTTCTCAACTTGCCTACCTGGTTAAATAAAGGTGTTCTCAACTTGCCTACCTGGTTAAATAAAGGTGAAATAAAAAATAAAAAAAAATAAAAAAATACACCCAGTCACTACAAAGATACAGTCATCCTTCCTAACTCAGTTGGCGGAGAGGAAGAAAACCGCTCAGGGATTTCACTATTAGGCCAGTGGTGACTTTAATCACTATTAGACCAGTGGTTACTTTAATCACTATTAGACCAGTGGTGACTTTAATCACTATTAGGCCAGTGGTGACTTTAATCACTATTAGACCAGTGGTGGCTTTAATCACTATTAGGCCAGTGGTGACTTTAATCACTATTAGACCAGTGGTGACTTTAATCACTATTAGACCAGTGGTGACTTTAATCACTATTAGACCAGTGGTGACTTTAATCACTATTAGACCAGTGGTGACTTTAATCACTATTAGGCCAGTGGAGGCTTTAATCACTATTAGACCAGTGGTGGCTTTAATCACTATTAGGCCAGTGGTGGCTTTAATCACTATTAGGCCAGTGGTGGCTTTAATCACTATTAGGCCAGTGGTGACTTTAATCACTATTAGGCCAGTGGTGGCTTTAATCACTATTAGACCAGTGGTGACTTTAATCACTATTAGACCAGTGGTGACTTTAATCACTATTAGACCAGTGGTGACTTTAATCACTATTAGGCCAGTGGTGACTTTAATCACTATTAGGCCAGTGGTGGCTTTAAAACAGCAACAGAGTTTAATGGCTGTGATAAGAGAAAACTGACGATGGGTCAACATTGTAGTTACTCCACAATACTAACCTAATTGACAGAGTGAAAAGAAGGAACCCTGTACAGAATAAAAAATATTCCAAAACATGCATCCATTTTACAATAAAGTAATTATTCTAAAAATGTTACAAGGCAATTCACTTTTTGTTCTGAATACAAAGTGTTACATTTGGGGCAAATCCAATACAATACACTACTGAGTACCACTCTACATATGTTCAAGCATAATGGTGGTTGCATCATGTTATGGGTATGCTTGTCATCATTAAGGACTGAGGAGTTTTTGGGATAAAAAAAAAGAAACCAAATTTAGCACAGCACAGGCTTTCCACCTGACACTGGGAGATTCATTTTATTTTCAGCTGGACAATAGCCTAAAATTCAAGGCCAAATCAACACTGGATTTTCTTACCAAGAAGACAGTGAATGTTCCTGAGTGGCCGAGTTACAGCTTTGACTTAAATCTGCTAGAAAATCATTGACAAAACTTGAAAATAGTCTAGCAATGATCAACAACACATTTGACAGAGCTTGAAGCATTTTGAAAATAATAATAGGTAAATGATGTACAATCCAGGTGTGGAAAGCTCTTAGAGACTTACCCAGAGATACTCACAGCTGTAATCGCTGCCAAAATTGCTTCTACAAAATATTGACTCAGGGGTGTGAAAACTTATGTAAAAACGGGTTTTCACTATGGGGTATTCTGTATAGATGGGTGAAGAAAAAACATAAATGTAATACATTTTGAATTAAGACTATAACACAACAAAATGTGGAATAAGTCAAGTGGTATGAATACACAGGGATGGAATTTAACGATTTTGGACACAGGCCATTTCTATCCCTGGGCCTACATGATGCAACACTGCATAAAACAAACTCTGTCCTGTTAGTTGTATTGTCTATTCACAGTTGTCTCTGTGTCTGTGTAAGGGAAACTCCCCTGTTATTCCAGTTTTAAAATATAATTCATATGAGAAAGGTTGCTGCAGTATGACAGGGTTTTCATTCTCCCTAAAGGGCCAGGAGTTTTTCCAGGAGTTTAAATCTGTGTGACCTGATTAGAAAAGGCCACCATAGCCCATATAAAACCATTCTGCTACTGATTCATCACTATGTCACACCCTACACACAGAGATTGACTTTAAGGTCTGAAAGGCACCTTCCCATCAGCCAAATCAGCAGTATTTTATGGTTGCTGAAGATTATGGTCACTAACCCGATAGTTGTTTACACACAGAAATGCCAGAACTTGTCACTTCACTTACATGTACAGATTACCTCAACTAGCCTGTACCCCTGGACACTGACTCGGTACCGGTGCCCCCTGTATATAGCCTCCACACTGACTCGGTACCAGTGCCCCTGTATATAGCCTCGTTATTGTTATTATTATTGTGTTACTTTTTATTATTACTTTTTATTTTAGCCTACTTGAGAAATATTTTCTTTTTTTTAAACTGTACTGTTGGTTAATGGCTTGTAAGTAAGCATTTCACGGTAAAGTCTACACTTGTTGTATTCGGCACATGTGGCAAATAAAGTTTGATTTGATTTGATTTTGTCGGTCTCTTAATTAAACAACAGGGAGGAAGCAGAGAATCTGTTTTTCTGGCCTGCTACATCGGACACATACTACAAACTTTTGCAGAGCGTGAGTTCAAGATTTCAACGTGCAGCTCACGTCTGACAGGTCGTATACACTAGAGACTGTATCACATGGTGAAACAACAGCTTCCCATTCATTTTCAATGAATGTAAAGCAGTGAGAAGCAGAGTGGCCAGGGACCATTGGGAGATGCAGCATGGGAGAGGGAGCTGAACAGGGCGGGACTAAAGTTGGGCAAAGCTGATCATCAAGCAAATATTTGGTGATATTGTTTGCGTAACCAATCGAACCTCACCAGAGCTTCCAACCCCTACTTGATTGGTTGACAATGGCTGTTGATACCTAACACTGCTTAGCATGCTTGTTAGCACCCACATGAGGGCGAAGCTAGCATGACTAGGTGAGTTACCGCTATATAGTGTATCTCAGCTGGAGTAGCAGGATAAAGTGGTTCACGCTCTGCTCGCCCTGACTAAAAGTTACACTTCCAGTGTAACAGGTAAAACATATATATTTTGCGAAGCTCCTACTGAAATGACTTACAGTTCGGGTGTTTTCAGTTTTAAAAATAATCTGCCTAATGGGACAACCACACAGCAGGCTCAACATGCCCGGCTGCCATACATGTCATAAACTGTCCGTCTTTCACTTAAACAATGGGGATGAACCAGACATATCTGTTTTAGGCTACGCCTACTAGAATTACTTACATTGTTGTTGTTTTCAGTAAAATAGAAATCACTAGAGCAGGAGAAAAAAAAACACTCTGGGTCCTGTGGTGCCACCTCCTTGACCAATCAGATTCACGGAAATCACAGGTCATGTTGGTCGGGTGTGGAACATATTTTGTAGCAGCCTACACCTTAAAGAACGTTTCAATTGATGACCACGCCCCTTGGAAATCTAATTGTCATAATACACAAATCTCCATCAAAATCTGTCTGTTTAAGCTAGAGATATCAGTTTATTTGCATGGCGTGGTGGAAATTCAACACCAGGGACACCTGATGTCAATATGAAATGAATCACTCTTTATTATGATGTCCAGAGAGGTTCACAATCCAAGCTTGATGAAAACTCTGCCAAGGGTGTTCCCTTTCAGTCCTTATGTAATGTTACACAAACAAGTCATACAAGAACAATTTACATTATTTATTATTAACAGTGGTTCCTGCATGTGACTGAGTGACAACTCACAAGGCTTCTTCTCTCAAAGCTGAGACCTTGAAACTGAGATAATCCTTTTGGTTCTGGGCGTACTGTGTTGCGTTTACAATGTTCTGGGCGTACTGCCAATTGGTCTGAAGAGGTCACAGTCAACTGCACGAAGCAAGATAGAGTGAGAGGAATGCTGTGTCCAATTCAAGGCTATCTCTGCAGATAATAAAATGTTCCCTCACGCTCCCCCCTTTTACGACTTCTGTGGTAACGATTGTAACATTTTAAGGTAATCATTAATTTATGGCTTAAACTATCAAATGAGGTTCTATCGCAATACTTCTATTAAAGTAAGTTAAATCAACATATAAAACCAGATAGTTTATCCTTTCAAACCCTTAATTCTAGTAAGTCAATCAGTTACACACATGCTTCATTACACAATTTAATTTATGGAAATACTATCATCATAATGAAGGTCAAATCTACAGGCAAGTTTGTACTTCTATCAACAGGAGTGAATCTATTAAAAAAACACACACACATACACAAGGGATCCGTAGACTCAGAGGTAAATAAATCTCTCAATGTTTAATCATTGTTTCCATAGCTCTTAACACAAGCAGGTGTATCTTTTACCCTAAACACCAGATGGCAGCCTTTCATTTAATATCAGTCGCAAGGCTCAATCCCTCTCTCTGTTCATCATGTGGCCTTGTATTGAAACCTTAGATTCTTCAAATTACTCAAATATTGCATTATTAGAGTGCTATCTGAAAGCCACTAATAACACATACTGTCAACACTGAGGAAATTGGACGTCAACTGATTGTCTTTATTACTTTCAACTAGGACCCTTCTACTCTTTCTTGCAGGGAAACCCTCAACCACTACTGATAATACACACAGATCACTCTCAAACAATGTTCTGCTTTTAAAAATAAAACAATAATGAGAAAGTTGCCATGTTTGGAGGGCATTGTTAACGAGTTAACTTAATTAACATGAACACATTCACCATCTCCTGGCTTCCACATATAGCCTACAAGCCACAGCTCTTTGAACATTTACATTAGAAAAAGCATAATACATCCATGTAATATAGGCTACACCTTCACATTAAATACATCATTTATTTTAGATAGGTCTAAAGTAACATGAAATTAAGAAAATTTAGTATATTTCAGAAGAACAGTGCAGCATACTGAGTTGTCCTTATGTCAGGTCCTGATCTGGCTATGCCATATGGTTGTGGGCTCAATAGTTCATTTAGCAGACAAGATTTGCTTAGAATTCCGTGGCATTATTTTATATTATTTTATAGTATAAAGAATCAAATTTAACAAAGCTGAATAAAATAGAAAGGATATTTTCTCCAAACGATTTGAGTGCGCACGTGCGGCTATTCTGTCTTGAGCGGTCAACAAAGAAATAGGTACTCCTATATACTTAATTTAGAGGTATTAATGAAACTGTAGTTGTTCAACAAACGTTGGGCTATATGTTTTGATTTTTAATACATTGTAAGCTTGCATGATGCAACTCTAATGATGATTTGAAAAAAGTCGCTTGAAAGGCATGAGATCTGCTTTGTTTTGTTGCGCAGGCTGTAAACACTTCGTCACTCTCTCGTTCACAATTTGAGAAGCTATAGATAATGCCTTAAATTTCCCAGAGGCATCCCCTTTGTGTGGCCATAATGCACCCTAAAATATCCATGTCTTTTACAGCCCTTCTCCCTAAATGCTGCCCGCTCTGAAGCACCTCTCATTCACACGGCTCTCCATCAAATGATCGGGTCTTTCTCACAGGATACAGGCGAAGGCAGACACATCGGGGACGCAACTGTTCACGTCCTTATCCAATTCCGAGGTGCATATTGAAGATATTGGAACAACTGTCCACATTTACTTTTCGTCAGCCAGCAAGATGAGTAGGCCTAACGAACAGCAAAAGCACTAGCCTTTGTCAATCTACTATCCCCCATAGTACAACAGTTTACCTATTCTATTCTGTGCTATACATAAATATTCCAAACACAGTCTGGGACAGTTGTGGAATGCGATATAGATCCCAAATCAGTACTACCACAAGCATAAATAAAACAAAGTTTTTACGCAATGAGGCTGACCCAGCACAAGAGTGTTTTGCTTAAATGTTGATAAACTATTAGGCTATTTATTCACATTATAAGTGCAGCAATGTGCACACGGCAGTATGCTTTAAGCGCAAACGTTCCATTAGCGGAAAACACAATTCTTAAAAGTGACCACAAATGCATTTATGCGTTTAAAGCTTTTATTATAAAGGTGCATTTTTATGGTGAAATGATCTTCCCCAATCTTGAAACTCACGCGCTGCATACAGTATGTATTCCAGTTAGGCTCTACACTCGTTGTAAATCGAATTAATGTGCTTAATTTTAGACATTTTTGGGCCACTTTAGTTGTGATACAAACCTTGTCAAAATATATAGGCCTATGTGCTAGGCTACTACTGTCACGCCCTGACTATAGAGAGCTTTTATTCTCTATGTTGGTTAGTTCAGGGTATGATTAAGGGTTGGTATCTAGGTTAATTATATTTCTATGTTGGCCTAGTATGGTTCCCAGTCAGATGCAGCTGATTATCGTTGTCTCTGATTGGGGATCATATTTAGGTAGACATTTACCCATTGTGCTTTGTGGGATCTTGTCTAGGTATAGTTGCCAGTGGTGCCAGTATCAGCGTCACATTTCGTTAGTGCGCGTTATTGTTTTTGGTCTTTTAGTTTTTCTCTTCCTAATTAAAAGTATGGAAACATACCACGCTGCATCTTGGTCCACTCCTTATAAGGCATTGTTTCTTGCCTTAAGCTGGGCATCATTCACAAGTGATAATAAATCATTCACAAGTGATAGGCTAATATTGTCCCCCATCAGACTATTCTTGATTTGATCTTGTCTTTACATATACTAAATATATGTGTGACATTTGTTTTGATTTGGACCATTTTCATGCACCTGTTTCGAAACAAGTTCAGGGGAAAAAATACATCTCTGCAGTTGAGTTTGAGTTTATTTTATTTTTTCAGGGACAGTGGACATTAATCAACGTTTCAGTAAAAGTGCCGGTTTTAACTAGCCGGCTAATTTTCAACCGCAGTCCCTGGGCAGGTTATTAAAAACAATTACAATATAGACAATCATTGAGCAGTGAGCACACACAGAGCAACATAGGACAAGCAAGACGTAGCATGCAGACAGAGCCACATAGGACAAGCAAGACGTAGCATACAGACAGAGCAACATAGGACAAGCAAGACGTAGCGTACAGACAGAGAAACATAGGACAAGCAAGACGTAGCATACAGACAGAGCAACATAGGACAAGCAAGACGTAGCATAAGGAAACTATACAGTCACCTCTCATGGCAGACCTTGTGGATCTGCTGCCGTATGTTTGGGTTTTTTGTTTAACAAAAATACTGAGTGGAGGGGGAGCCAGGCCATTTAGGATCTTGAATACAAGACATGTGTCGGTGTATTGCACAAGATTTAGCTAGGTTGAATTTGGTTATCTGAATGACCTTTTTCGCATGCTTTTTAAAAGAGAGGTTGGAATCAAGTATGATGCCAAGGTACCTACAATCAGATACCACCTGGAGTTTCTCGCCTGACACATATACATCTGGTTCAATAGCATATGTTGCCCTCTTTGTGAAGAACATGCAAAGAGGTTTTTTCACATTGAGATGCAAACACGAGTCACTGAGCCACTTTGTAAGCTGGACAATTACTGTAGTGAGTTCACTTAAATAGCAAACGGAGGACGCTTTTCCTGTCGTCCATTTTCATGCCAGCCAGGTAGGCTATACTCCTGTTGTAAAGATAAGCAAAGTGCTTAATTATTGCTTGATATTAGGAAAGTTGAGAAATAAATATAGTAGACCTAACCTATAGAAACCTGATGGGAACCTCCTCTTTTTAATAGAGGCCATTACATGTTTTCATGTGCAACTGTATATCCTATAGAAATGTTGTGTAACATGAGCTCATGGGCTCTCATGAAGTGTTTGATTAGATTTTCGATTACACTTGCATTGATGTCAGAGTGATTAGAGGGACAATATATTGCAGAGTACCAGGCAGTTAGCAAGTGTGGTAGTCTACTAATGACCATCAGCAGCATCAGTGCTTGGAGAAGTCTAATTTGACTGCCTTCATGCCGGTTGGCGATGATACAGTACTTGTACCGTTGTACTAATTAGCACTCCTGTGCTAATGCAGGGGGCCACACTGCACCACCGTAACTGGCGAGGCCCCATCTTCTCCTGGATCATCTGCAGTGTGACACGTGGATCCAGGCATCTCTCTCACCTTCACCGCAGTGGGTGTGGTTAGAAGAACTTGGTACGACCCCCCCACAGGGGTCCTGACAACTCTTTCTCCTGAAGTCTTTGACCACCACGAGATCACCTGGGATCAAACAGTGCCCAGGTCCACCTGCCAGGTTCAGCAAAGACGCCTTCACCCAGTGGGAGAGTGGAGGCTCTGGACCGCAGACCATCACTGGAGGCTCTGGACCGCAGACCGTCGCTAGAGGCTCAGGACTGCTGACCGTCTCTGGGTGGTTCCAGACCTTTGACCGTCTCAGGAGGTTCCAGAAGGTGGACCGTCTCAGGAGGTTCCGGACCGCGGGCCGTCTCAGGAGGTTCCGGACCGCGGGCCGTCTCAGGAGGTTCCGGACCGTGGGCCGTCTCAGGAGGTTCCGGACTGTGAAACGTCGCCGGGGGTTCCGGACTGTGAAACGTCACCGGAAGCTCTGGACTGGGAACTGTCGCCGGAAGCTCTGTACTGTGGAGGCGCACTGGAGGCCTGATGCGTGGGGCCGGTACAGGTGGCACCGGGCTGGTGACATGCAACTCAGGGCGAGTGCGGGGAGGAGGCACAGGACGTACTGGACTGTGGAGGCGCACTGGAGGTCTGATGCGTGGGACCGGTACAGGTGGCACCGGGCTGGTGATACGCACCTCAGGGCAATTGCGAGGAGCAGGTACAGGACATACCTGACTGGGAAGGCACACTTGAGGGAGAGTGCGAGAAGCAGGAACAGAACGTACCGGGCTGTGGAGGCGCACTGGAGATACAGTGCGTAGAACTGGCACACATTCTACCGGAACGATGACACTCTTCACACGGTGAGTACGAGGAGTTGATACAGGATGTACTGGGCTTTGAAGGCGCACTGGAGACCTGGTGCGTATAGCCGGCATCAATTGTACCGGAACTTTAACACACTTCTCAGGACGAGTACAGGGAGTTGGCACAGGACGTACTAGGCTGGGAAGGCGTAGTGGAGACCTGGTGCGTATAGCCAGCATCACTTGTACCAGAACTTCAACACACTTCTCAGGATGAGTACAGAGAGCTGACTCAGGTGGCTTTAAATCGATAACACGCTCCTTAGGGCAAATGTCTTGCATCCTCCAATTCAATAACTCTCATTTCTCTCTCCTCCACATTCTCCCTCAACTCACTGACAGTTTCTGGTTCACTCCCCTCAACTTTCACCGCCCACTCCTCGCTCAATCTGTCCCAATATTCCTCCTCGGTCTCTGACTCACCCCTCAGCGTCACCGACCATTCCGTGTGCCCCCACCAATTTTTGGGGGGCAGTCTCTCGGGCTTCCGCTGTGGATGCGAACCCCGGTGTTGTCGTTGTTGTTCCCTCGCTGCCTCCGCCTGCTTCCATGGCAGGCTTCTGTCTCGTGCCATAATCTCGTCCCACTTCCACGATGTCCTCCACTGCTGGCTTTCCTCCTGGGCACGCTGCTTGGTCCGTTGTTTTTGGGATCTTCTGTCGCGATCGTTATAAGGAGAGGAACAAGATGCAGCGTGGTATGTTTCCATCCTTTTTATTTGGAAGAGAAACTCAAAGGAAAAAACAATAAAGCGAAAAAAACTAAACGTGAAGCTCAAAGTAGAGCTCACAGGCAACTATACCTAGACAAGATCCCACAAAGCACAATGGGGAAATGGCTGCCTAAATATGATCCCCAATCAGAGACAGATAAACACCTGCCTCTGATTTAGAACCATACCAGGCCAACATTGATCATTAATCACCTAGATAACCCACCCTAGTCACTGTCACGTCCCAACCAATATAGAGAATAAACAGCTCTCTATGGTCAGGGCGTGACAGTTGACTTACTGAAATTCAGTAGACGTGTCCCTCAGATGTTTGCTGGATCAGGTATCTTCCCCCGGGCACCTTTCAGTAAAAGTCGGGTCTGGGCGGGTCCAGGTCGTCTTTGGTCAGACAGGAATCTCCCTCACGCTGTCACACGGAATGCGCCACCAGTGTTCCCTCACAGACCTTCACTGATGCCAAGATTGTGGAGAAATTGAAGGGACACTTGAAGTCAATTTTAGGAATCACTCTTTATTATCACAGCCGGAGAGGTTCACAAACTCAATCCAAGCTTGATGAAAACTAAGGCATTACCTTTCAGTCCTTATATAATGCTACACAAACAAGTCATATAAGCATGATTGACATTCATTATCTCTTGTTAACAGTGGTTCCTGCATGTGACTGACTGATACCTCACAATTATTCTTTTCTCAAAGCTAGGACCTTGAAACCAAGATGCTCCTTTAGGGAAGGTAAGGGCCAGCCATACTGTACTGTTCTGGGCCAACTGTAATTTGCCTATGTCCTTCTGTGTGGTACTTGAGCATATCACTGGGCAGTAGTCCAGGTGTGATAAAACTAGGACGTGTTTTGTTGATGTGATATCAAGAAAGCAGAGCACCCCTTTATCAAGGTCAGACCTCTCCCCATCTAGCTACTGTTGCATCAACATGTTTTGACCATTTCAGATTTCAATCTATGATTACACCACACAGTTTAGACTCCTCAACTTGCTCAATTACCACATTATTCATGACAAGATTTAGATGAGGTTTAGGGTTTTAAATGAGGTTTCAGGGTTTTTGTTGAGGTTTAGGGTTTTAGATGAGGTTCAGGTATTTAGATGAGGTTTCAGGGTTTTTGTTGAGGTTTAGGGTTTTAGATGAGGTTCAGGTATTTAGATTAAGTTTAGGGTTTTAGATGATGTTTAGTTCTACCTGGTTTATGTTAGAGAGGCATCCATTAAAGAACAGGCTGTGTTCTATTAGACAGCTAACTCTCAATCCACGATATGGCAGATAATGTAAAGACATAACACATATGTTTTTTATAACACCAGACTAATTGATAATGTAATAAGCTGCACTGTTCAACCAAAACGCTCCCACAATCTTATTATTATCAATTAATTTCAGCCAATCATCATTCATTTGTTTCAGTGCCATACATTTTGAGTGCCTTTCCCCCTTAAATGTACACAAAGGGCTAATATCAATAACGTGCATGTCAATCTAGTAGAGGAGAGATTGACTGCATCACAACTTGTCTTTGTGAGAGGTATTGACGTGCTGTGAGGACACACGTGCACAGACACACACACACACACTCTCTCTCACACACACACACACTAAGATTGTAGTATTGTACATTATATATTGTAAATGTGTAATATTAGAGTAATAACGTAGTAATTTATTGAATGATGTATTGGTTTATTTATGATGTAGGCTGTTGTTTTGTTGTGATGTAATTGTTTTGTTGTGATGTAATTGTTTTGTTGTGATGTAATTGTTTTGTTGTGATGTAATTGTTTTGTTGTGATGTAATTGTTTTGTTCCTGTTTGGACCCCAGGAAGAAGAGCTGCTAAATACTCTAAATACTAAATACTTTTGCCGAGCGTCAGACACTCCTATTCATTTCAAGTCAAATCAAATGTTATTCATCACATGAGCTGAATACAACGGGGATCAACTTTACCGTGAAATGCTTGATTACGAGCCCTTCCCAACAAAACAGAGTATAACAATTATTATGAAAATAATAACACAAAAGGAATAAAATACACAAGAATGGAGCTATATACAGGGGTACTAGTACCAGATCAATGTGCAGAGGTACAAGGTATTTATGTACATACATGAAGACAGGGTAATGTGACTAGGCATCAGGATAGATAATAATAAGGTATTTGAGGTAGATATGTACATGAAGGCAGGGTAATGTGACTAGGCATCAGGATAGATAATAATAAGGTATTTGAGGTAGATATGTACATGAAGGCAGGGTAATGTGACTAGGCATCAGGATAGATAATAATAAGGTATTTGAGGTAGATATGTACATGAAGGCAGGGTAATGTGACTAGGCATCAGGATAGATAATAATAAGGTATTTGAGGTAGATATGTACATGAAGGCAGGGCAATGTGACTAGGCATCAGGATAGATGATAATAATAGTGAAATATAGAGCAGAGTAGCAGCAGTATAGGATGTGTAAAAGTGTGTGTGTGTTGTGTATGTCAACATGTGTGGGTTTTGTGTGAGAGTGTACGTTCAGTGTGCGTGTACAGTATGTACTGTGTATTTATTTGGAGTCGTGTGGGTGTGAATATAGTCATTGTAAGATAGGGTCAATGCATGTAGTCCGAGTCACCAATTAATTTACTATTTAGTCGTCTTATGCCTATTAGGCAGTTTTATGACTTGGGGGTAGAAGCTGTCTCAGAGCCTGTTGGTCCAAGAGCTGATGCAGGGACTTTAAGGCTTACAGGGTTAGAGTTGACCCAAGTGTTTTCTTCTACAGAAAACCACAAAATTGTAAGGAATTCCAGTAAAAAAACTGATCTTTCTGGTTTATACCCATTTTTTAAGTGAAAGATGGACAATTTATGTCCATCATGGCAGCTAGGCAAGTTGAGCCTGCTCTGTTGTTGTCCCATTAGGCAGGGAATTTTTAACAGAAAACAACCAAACTGCAAAGAATTCCAGGGGCGTCACAAAATAATTTTTTTTTTTAAGCCTGCTACACTGGAAGTGTAACTTTTAGTCAGGGCGAGCAGAGACACATTTATCCTATTACTCTGGCCGAGATACACTATTTAGCGGTAACTAACCAGCCTAACCACACCAGCTTCGCCCTCATGTGGGTGATAACAAGCTAGCAAGCATGCTAGGTAGTGCTACACATTGTCAGAAAACTAGATTTTTCAGCTTCTTTCCTGTTGTTTAATTAAGAGACCGACAAGTTCTGGCATTTCTGTGTGTAAACAACAATTTTTCCTTTTTCAGGCAAGTTACCAAAATCATCAGTTAACCAATAAAGACTGCAGGCTTGGCCAATGGGGATGTCCCTTTCAGACCTTATCAATCTCTGTGTAGGGTAAGACAGTGATTCATCAGTTGCACAACGGTTTTATATGGGCCATAATGAGAACAGAGTTTGTCTAATCAGAACACCTATGAAATGTATTAAAACAACTAGAAAAGGACATTTACGGAAGTAAATGTGGTATGCTTGCTAGTCTAGAAGTATTTATTGTGAAGTAGTACTTATTGTGAAGTAGTAGTAGTAGTATTGGTAGTGATGGCAGTAGTAATGGTAGTAATATAGTGTTTTATAGGCTATGTGTTCTTTATAGTGAGATATTTTGGGGTGGTTGAAACTTTTAAACAAGATTACAGGGTTTTCTCTTAATGCAACTCCGTGCAGTCAACGGCCATATCTGTTTTAGCTATAATTCCAGGAGCCACTTGTGGATTTGACAGCTCTAACACGGTTCCACCTCAGACACCGCCAAAACAACTGCTATGCGGATGTTGGCTAAAGAGGATCTGATTGAATAGATCCCTAAGTCTCTAAGAGCTTTGCACACCTAGATTGGGCAATATTTGCCCAATATTTGCTAGACAGCAATTTTCAAGGACATTTCAGTCAAAACTGATAGATTATTGTATTTCTGAAAGGTGCATTCCTCTCCCAGTGTCTGGTGTAAGCAGACTGAAGCAGGTTTTCCTCTAGGATTTTACCTGTGCTTAGCTCCATCCTGTATCTTTTTATCCTTTGCCAAGGTCAAGGATACACATACCATGATGCAGTCACCACCATGCTTGAAAATAAGGAGGCAGTTACTCAGTGATATGTTGTTGGATTTGCCCCAAACATAATGCTTTGTATTTAAACCAAAAAGTGTGATCATTCAAGATGTTTTTGCAGTATTACTTTGGTGCCTTGTTGCATGTTTTGGAATATTTTTATTTTCACTGTCATTTAGGTCATTATTGTAGATTCACTACGATGTTGATCCATCCTCAGTTTTCTCCCATCACAGCTATTGAAGTCCGTAGTCATTTTAATATCCCCATTGGCCTTGTGGTGACACCCCTGAGCAGTTTCCTTCCTGTCCTGCAACTCAGTTCAGAAAGACGACTATCTTTTATGTCTGGGTGGTGTTATACATAATCCACAGCATAATTGTTAACTTTGTTACCCATCTACCAATCACTGCCCTTCTTTATAAGCCTTTCAAAATGCTCCCTGGTCTTTGAGGAACCTTGCAGATGTATAAGGAACAGAGGAAGGGTAGTCACTCAAAAATCATGTAAACCACTATTTCAGTCCAATAGGGGGGATCCCTATTTTTTGTTAATTTGTCTGTATTTGGGGGGAGGGGTCCCTATTTTTTATTCATTTGTCTGTATTTTTTGGGGGGGATCCCTATTTTTTTCAAAATCGATTTCAATCCCGCTAAAAAAAAATAAAAAAATCCAAGGGGTGGTGAATGAATACCCACTGTAAACATTACACTGAACAGGTTGATGTTTGTCATGAGTCTTGTCCTGGAGGCAGACCTGGGCGATTTCCCCTTAGGCCAGCTGCACAGTCATAATTATAACAATTCATTAAGGAAATTTGCTTTTTTATCTTAATTTAAGGTTAGCAGTGTGGTGAAAGTGAAGTTTAAAATCTGATTTTATGCCTGTGCCCATCTGCAATGTGGACTCCAGTACAAGATTGACGAGAAGCGCTAACCTGCACTGTGAACCAAATCAACCAGGTTTACCATCTACGTTGCAGAGAAATGTAATATTTTTGTCCGTAGTAAGATAAGCAGAGAAGCCATTCAATTGAATAAAGCAGTTATAGTGAATTCAACCCAGTGATGTCAGTCAGTGTGGCACTTTTACCACTCCTGTGCTAATCAAATAATAATCCAACTGGCTGAATATGGCAATTGTATAACAACCAGTTTGCAAGACATCCTCAGTTTCCTAATTCGATTAGCACAGGAACATACCATTGTGCATAAGAATGAACAGAATATTCATCCACTGAAGAATATACACCAAGAATAATGTTCTGGCTTATAAAGCAAGGAAGAAAGAATCAAAGTGGTTTAATTTGGTCAATGTCATTACATAGCTAAAGCCCTGGTTTAGACCCAAACTACTAAAGGGCCACAATCAGTAGACAAATGTTGAACGTTGCTGATAGAAATGCCATTAGAGCCGACATGATTCCTTTCTTCCTGTCAGAGAAGACCGTTTGTTATTCATCTGAACTTTCTACATTGTGCGCTGTTGAACACACCCCAGGATTTAGGATGGCATTTTTCAGGAACTGTTCTATTTAGAAACAACCACATGGGCCAACAACACAGAACCATTCTGGGTTTCAATAACACCTTTTGTTCGTTTAAAAAACTTGTAACAAATGAGCGGCAGAAGAAATGAACACTTGGAGCCCTATAATTCATTTGTAGTTTATTTTATTGCATTTTTAGAAGTGACCAGTAAGCACTTTTATTTCATATAAATCATAATATTTTTATTAAATTAATTGCAGGCATCTTTAAATAACAAAGCAAATGGCCTGTAAAGTATAAGGTGTACAGTATATTGGTCACACACACACACCTTGCAATTGCAGCCTCTTTGGTAACGGCAAGTCAAGCTCTTCTTTTGCGCGGCACTAAAGTCCTCCCAGGGCTGATTATAGCCACACAATGTTACATACATCCTTCCAGTCGCATCCTTCCATACATCCTTAATGTTTGTTGCAGTAGGGTACGGTACAATAGAGTACAGCAGAGTAGAGTACAGTACCGCAGAGTCGAGTACAGTAGGGTACAGTACCGCAGAGTCGAGTACAGTAGGGTACAGTAGAATAGGGTTCAGTACAGTACAGTAGGCTACAGTAGAGTAGAGCAGGGTACAGCAGTGTAGAGTACAGTACAGCAGTGTAGAGTACAGTAGGGTACAGTACAGTAGAATAGGGTACAGTAGAGTAGGCTACAGTAGAGTAGGGTACAGCAGTGTAGGGTACAGTACAGTAGAGCTGGGGTTTATTCCCCAGGGTCTGCCTTTTCACATATTGAGATAGCCTATATTAATTACAACACCAGCATGATTTTGTTCAATTTGAGGGACCTAGGAAAATGTTGTTTTGAAGCTTATTTCCTGCATTTCGACATAGTTTAACAAGACTCCTAACATATTTTAGATAGGCTATTTAATAATGATGATGGATATGGGAAAATAAATTCTCGACCCGATTTCCCCAAATATGTTTTATGGTCATTTATCTGAATCATACATACTGTATTTTATTAGACAGAAAGTGAACAGATCAATTGATAGCAACATAGTCACACATTGTAGAAGATTGATGCCATGTTCACATGCTAGTCAGAACTAGGAAACTGACATTGACTTGCTATCTGGTTGTAGTTAATCACGTGCCGCGTTCAACGAATTAGCAAGTTGGATATTTCAGATTTTGCTAGTTCTGACTGAATGTGGAAGTGGCATACTTCCCAAGCAACATCCAATTTCTTCGATTCTTCAGGTCGTAGCTCAGCTTCTGAATGTCAGAGACAAACCAAAGATATTCCCATGTGCATCAGAGTTGCAGTATGCAAAAGTACAGTACACTAAAGTAGAGCACAGTACAGTATATTCCAGTACTGTATGGCACGTTATAGATTTCTATGTTTTGGCCAAATACATTTAAACGTTTGGGCTCTTGGAGGGTTGGAATCCCCCCTGCTGTCTATGCATCTCAATACTCTCCACTGGGTATGGTAGTGGGTGCCAGGCGCACCAGTTTGTGTCAAGAACTGCAACACTCCTGGGTTTTTAATGCTCAACAGTTTCCCGTGTGCATCAAGAATGGTCCACCACCCAACTTGACACAACTGTGGGAAGCATTGGAGTAAAAATGGGCCAGCATCCCTGTGGAACGCTTTTGACGCCTAGTAGAGTCCATGCCCACATGAATTTAGGCTGTTCTGAGGGCAAAAAAGGGGGGTGGAAATCAAAATTAGGAAGGTGTTCCTAATGTTGGGTATACTCAGCATATATCTACTATCTTTATGGTGTCAATTGTTGCAGTTGTGAGAGTTTCGGTTTGGACAATTTTGACTTAACATATAGCTGGCTATCTTTCAATTGTACAGTACCAGTCAAAAGTTGACACTTACTAATTCCAGGGTTTCTTTATTTTTACTATTTTCTACATTGTAGAATATTTCAGAAGACAGACTATGAAATAGCAAATATGGAATCATGTAACCAAAAAAAAGTAGCATTAAACAAATATTTTTTATGAGATTCTTCAAAGTAGCCACCCTTTGCCTTGATGACAGCTTTGCATTCTCTCAACCAGCTTCATGATATATTTCAATTAACAGGTGTGCCTTAAATTAATTTGTGGAATGTCTCAATGTGTTTGAGCCAATCAGTTGTGACAAGGTAGGGGTGGTATACAGAAAAAATATTGCAAGAACAGCTCAAATTAGAGAAACGATAGTCCATTACTTTTAGACATGGTCAGTCAATCCAGAACAGTATTTTTATTTCACCAATAGTCTAAACCAGTTTCCTATTAGAAATTTTAAATACACGAGTATTTGCATATTACCAATTGGTGCTGAAAAGGAGGTGAATATGCATGCATTGGGGGCTCCCGGGTGGCGCAGCGATCTAAAGGCACTACATCTGTGCTAGAGGCGTCACTACAGACCCCGGTTTGATGGCCCAGCATTGTCCAGGTTACACCGTCATTGCAATTAAGTATTTGTTCTTACTGGCGCACCTAGTTAAATACATTACATAGCTTAGAAAAATATTCTGAATGGTTATCCATAGTCTACCCACTCAGCACAGATGTCAGTTCAATGTCTAGATATCAAATAAAGGATTGAACTACTTTAATCCAAAATTAGTTTCACTTTGATGCAACAAGTGTTGAATACATTGCCCAGGGGGGTAGTGAGTCGAGACAATATTGAAACATTTAAGAACAAACTTAGTGACAACTTAAGAATCAAGGTTCTGAAAACTCAATCTTTGTCAGCAAGTGTGAGTGTTCTCAGCAATTTCATTCAAATGCATTCAACGTGCAGAAGGGAACCACACCTGCATTTCTTTGTCAAGGAAGACCATGTAAAAAACATTAATTCTACAATATTGTGTCCAGCTGAACACAACCCAGGCTTTAGGATGGTATTTCAGGAAAAATGTTCTAGTCAGAAACAGACACTTTTGAGTTTCAATAACACCTTTGGTTCCAGCTTAAACTGATGAATGACACAAATTAATACTTGGAGCACTATATTTGAGGAGTAGTTTATTTTTATTGCACAAGTGACCAGCTTTTAAATTGCAGGCATATTTAGCCACTGAGCAGTGAGTGGAAGGCCTGTGGAGTTACTATGGAGTAGTCAATATCCAGGAACTACTTCTTGGATGGAGTCATCCCCCTGTACCAGGCACAGGACCCATCAAAATTCATGAGACAGGCAGAGTACTTGGCCTGGGGTCCGCTTTGGCCATCGTTCAACAACCAGTCTGTCCAAAGGCACTCATCTGGGGCGCTGACGGGACAGGGGAGGGAAGAGCAGCGGATGATCTGTAGCTCAGAGCAGGGAGAGAGAAAGACCCAGATCACCAACTGATCATTACCCCAATACTATAGCTCTTGTGTTTAGCCAATGTGACAAAGTAAAAATTTAACAAGTGGTGTAAAGTAATTTTACTATAATTCCTGTCACACACCGTGCAAGCACAGCCGGTTCGGTAGCGTTGAGTCAAGCTCTTCTTTTGTGTGCCATTCAAGTCGTCCCAGTACTGAATAAAGTCACAGGTGACTATATGCATCCTCCCATCAGTATTTAGGCTGCCTGAAGACAGACGACAGCGAGTCAACAACCTGTGGGGTAAAAGTTAACCCCCAGATGCTGATATTGGATAAGTTTCCCCTTCTTTCCCCCACAAATGGTTAAGATTAGAATTGGGGAGGGTGAAACAGATCGTAGATCTGTCCCTGGGGGTAACTTTACCCTGGAGCAGGAAGACATATTGATGCAGCCTGGAACACTAGCATTTAGCATAATAAATAAGTGATGCATTAGTTGTAAACATTTATAAGCATTAAACATTTAAATTCTTAACATTAGGTATTATAAAGTGTAACTGGAAGAGCCAGACTGTATCACATCTGGCCGTGATTGGGAGTCCCATAGGGCGGCACACAAGTGGCCCAGCGGCGTCAGGGTTTGGCCGTCATTGCAAACAAGAATGTTTAACTGACTTGCCTAGTTAAATAAACTTTAAATTAAAAAAGTATTTTTTCTGAAGCACTTGACTTGTACAAGATGAAGTCAATAGTTCAGAATAGGCCATGATGCTGCAAGCATAGGCTGAGCAGGTTAACCAGTGATAACAATGAACTTGGGTAACAGTGAGAACCACACCTGTGAAGAGATACTCCTTGTTGATTTCCAGGGTCACACCACACGAGGCTGAGGAGGATGAAGTGAAGATGGCGTGGATAACCCGATCAGGACCTTTGAACATCTAACCAATCACAAGGAGAACAGAGGATCTGTCAAACATCTAAATATACAGTTTAACCTTAATGACTACAGCTCTCAGGCACTATGTCTATCCTAATTCCCTCCCTATACCCCATCCGGATGTTTGCAGATCAAAAATCTAACCTTCATTTTTATCAGGGTGTCATACAGAGACCAAGGTATTTTTTTTTTTACACAGATGCCCGAACTCCAAAAACACAAAATGTAAGCAGAAGAGTCCAAAACAATTCTGAGTCGCCCTAAAGGCAACTACAAGTCACATTTAGAACATTTAAGATCGTTCCCCAAAAATATTTCAAGCAGATTCATCCAACTCAGGAGAGCCCAATGGAATATCCAGAGTTAAACACCCCTGATATGAGAGACTAACTATAATGTCTAAAGGTCTGTAATAATGTTAGGTACAGTGAGAGTTAGTAAAAGTGCTTTATAAAAGAAAATCTGGCAATTTATCAACTAAAGTAACAAAGAGCCAGCCAACTTCCTGGTAGAGAATGCAGGGATGAGTACCAAACCCCCCCCCCCAGTAATAAAGTGCAGTGCATGATGTCACCATAGTCTAGGACTGGTAGGAACAGCAACTGAATAATGTGCTTTCCAGCAAGAGGCATTTCTACTGAAGCTCCTTTTTATATGGTGGAAGCTCCACAACTGCACTGTTTATGCCAACCCAGATCTGCAAACACTGAAGGGGAAAGGAGAGAACTGGGGCCATCTGTCAGACTGGGGTTCAGGGGGCTTCAATGTGTCAGTGCAGGAAGGAACAACCACTTGATAAAAAGGCTGATCATACCTCGATCTGTTTGACGTCATACTTGGTGTTACCAGACACAACTTCCACACCAACCACCTTTGCCCTGATCACTGGAAGAGAGAAACGTGGTTTAACTGACAAGCCCCATTTTCCTTTCAATGGTCAGTTAGACACCGATGGTTTAAGGGCGTTATGAGATCTACGACAACAGAACACGTCACAGACAAGATATTACAGTCTTAAAAATGTTGTGCATAAGTTCACCCTGTTTGGGCTCAACAGACAAGTCCATTATCCCTCCAGGTCCTAGATTCCTAGCTCTAGTCGTCTGCCTTTAATTCAACATGCCTAGTTTAACTAAACCCCGCCTGGTCTGCAGATGTTCAGGTGCCAACCAGGTGCTGGTAGGAAGACTGAGGCACAGACCTTATGACACCAGCTCCTCCTCCGCCCACCTGTCTGGGTAGAAGGTGCTGACAGCGACAACCTCTTCACTTCAGTCTGATTCAGAAGATATTCAAATGATTCATCCTTGCCAAACAGATGAACTACTCCTGTAAGGTTAAGTTCCCTCTATTCCACAGCTGTCTATCATTAGGACCAGTACACCACAGCTGTCTATCATTAGGACCAGTACACCACAGCTGTCTATCATTAGGACCAGTACACCACAGCTGTCTATCATTAGGACCAGTACACCACAGATGTACGTGTTGCTTTTATCACTGGAATTACAGTTTCTGCAGACATCCTGATCTAATGAAACTATAGTAGAAAAGGTTTTTACTAACAGCTGTACCAGTTAAGGGACGTTACACTACAAAAGCCACATTTGGCAGATGTTTCAGACCTCAAGATGGCACCACAGCTGTGCAGAGAAAAGTGTGCCCTTAAGTCAAGTACAATTCAGGTTGAAAACATTCCTTTTAAGGAGCACATGTAAGAAATTAACTGTCCAAGGTAAGTGATATACAGTGGCCAAATCTTAATTTAATCCCATTGCATAAACTGCAAACTTATTTATTCAAGGTTTAAAAAGCCACCTAAAAAGTTCACTTAAATGCCAGACTTGCTTTGCACAAATGAAAAATATATATTACGCCACATAACAATACACATTGCTGCAGGACTAAGTTCCCGGTGAGAAACTGGCTCAAATTAAGTCACGGCATCTGTAGCCTACCACTATTCGATATAAATAAGTCTACACTACAACTGAGTGCCTTGGGTTAAATGTAGAAAGAGTATTAACTTGGTGTATATAATTTAGCATTCAACTGTAGGCATAATGTGTAGGCCTAGAGGCAAATATAACACTTGGTGTAGCAGGAGTCACAGCCAGTGCTACAGCCAGGGCTCTCAAACCCTGTTCCTGGAGAGCTACCCTCCTGCAGGTTCTCAATCCAAACCTAGTTGTAACGAACCTGATTCAGTTCATCAACCGGCTAATTACTAGAATCAGGTGTGCAAATTAGGGTGGGATCAAAAACCTACAGGATGGCAGCTCTCCAGGAAGAGGGTTGGGGAGCCTTGGCTGTAGCCCATCTTACTGTTGCCTACTTATGTAAATACAATGATCATGTCATGGTAATTATTAAATCCACAGAATTTAACGTTTGCATGTTGCGCATTGATTGTGTAGTAGCCCAGTGTTCGCCAACTCCAGCGTTCGAGTATACCAAACAGAACGTTGTTATATCCCCAGACAAAAACACTTGATTCAACTCATTGAGGGCCTGATGATTGTTGAATCATGTGTTCTTGTCCAGGGCTACAATAAAAATGTGTACCGTTTGAGTAACTCGAGGACCGGAGTTGAGAACCTGAGATGTCAGAAATATTGCCAAAATTGCCTTACCGACGTCTGCGTTGCAAAAAGCCTGTTGAAGATGCACAGGAGCGCATCTGCAAGCTTCTGCAATGTCTTCGATCCGCCAAAGGAACAAAACGACCAGAGTGATGAAACAACTGCTTACAGACCAAGGCATCTTGGAAAATATATCTATAGCGTAAGATAAAATGTTTACTCGAGGAGCTAAAGAACTGTTGTATTGTAAACTACACTAGAACATGCAAAGATGTTCCCAGACAGACTAACACCTAGAAGTCTGTTTTCATTCGATGTAATCAGCCCGTTTTATTGCAGGCTGTGAGCTCCTCCCACAGTCAGAACCAAGCCAGTGGTAGGCTGAGAAGTCTATTAATCCAGAACCAAAGCAACTCCATTGGAAAAAAATGCCCTCCTTAAAAGGGACAATCTCAGAGCAGGCTCAATTTGCCCGGTTGCCATAAATTATCTGTCTTTCGCCTAAACAATGGTGATGAACCAGAAATATCCATTTTAGGATATGCCTGTTTGAATTCCTTTTCTTAAACACCTGGTGCAACTTTAAAGCAGGCTCAACTTGCCCTACTGCTCAGGTCAGTTCACTTGCCCTTAGGCCCCTCAAACTCAACTCTGGACCTCAACGTGAATCCAGCGCCACTGCATTTTTTAATTGTTCCCCTTTAATCAGGGTCTGATTTTGACCAGGGACACCAGGTAGGTGCAATTCATTATCAGGAAGAACAGAAAACTAGCATGCTCCTGAGCACCGTGCACAACAAGAAGATGCCCCATACCCCGCTATTGGGCTACTTTTGCACATTTGTTATTGTATGAGTGAGGGAAATGCTTTAAATCGAGAGGAGTCGATGTGTTCTGAAAGATGAGACCTTGAGGATCATAATAAATACCGCTTTGATGTCATACAAGCAAACCACACACCTTGAATCCGAATGTGCACTTCACATTTCCATATTTGAAAACTCATGTCATTTACAGTGCCAAAGTTCATGAGCTCTATGTTTAATCCACAGTTACTAGTGTGACATGCATTATGCCCTGGGTTGTCCTGAACAGAAGATTTGCCATGGAACACGCACTTGAATGTACTTAAGACTCCATTCTGTGTGCACCAAAATTGCAATCTGTTTGTCCGAAGTGCCCTTTGAAAGCTTCCCAGCTAGGACATTTGGTTCCTTGGAAGTTGTGGGAATGTACGTTTTTGGTTTCCCATTGGTTCTGGAAACGAAACCATACTTTCCTGACCGTTATCTTTTTTTTCACGGTCTGAGAATGGTAGTGAACATTTCACCTGTTCTGGGAATTACATTTTTTTAGGTTGCAGGGAGGTTCTGAAAACATTTGCCGTGGAAGATTTTATTAAAGTTCTGAGAAAGCAAATGTTAGGTTATTCAAAGGTAATTAATGAACATTCTGAGAACATGTTTCCATACGATTTTTAAAATCACTGCTAGCTTAGTTTGGGTTAACTGTTGAACCAAACACAGAAAGGACACATGGAAATGAATTTGCTTAGGCATTAATCATACAAACACATTTATTTTTCAATGTGGCATCTTCTGTTCTCTATCAGAGCATGTGAGTGGAATTGAGTGCCAAAAAACACTCCTCAATTCTAAATTCGCTCCATTCATTAAAATCACAAAAACACATCTATTTTTAGTGACTACCTGGACCTACCATTTGGTTTTGACGTATCAAAACCAAACCATATGATTGGAATGAAAAGTATTCTAGTAAACAACATGAAAAGGTGACTGTAAGAAGCGTTCATCATTTCAAATAGGCCACATGTAGTATTAAACAGCGCAAAAACAATTAAATATTTCAGGAGCCAGACAGGTATTATTATAATTAAATACAAATGAAACAAAAAATGCCTTATTAGGCTCAGTATACAGTGCCTTTGAATTAACTTTTAGAAACACGAGTTTGGCCAGAGTCTGTGGCTTCAGGCTCATGTGATGGTGCCGGTAGAGCAGGCCAACAGTGGAGAATACCCTCTCAGACATTGCAGAGCCAATGAGGATGCTAAACACCTTTTGGGCCACTCTTGCCAGGCTGGGCAGGGATGCAGATTTTTAAAATTTTTATTTTATAGGTTGGCCTAAAGATTTTATGGTAAAATAACCATATCAAAATGGAAAGCTCATTGAAAGAGGTAACATGTCAGGTCTATTGGGCCAAAACCAGTTATAGCCTATAGTAAAGATAATAGAACAAAAATGAAATACATTTTTAAGAGATCTTATTTTTAGTTTATAAATATTTTTGCTATAATTACACACTTAGCTAGCTACCCACCGCATTCCTTTCTGTTAGAATGTGCACATAGTACACCATCATGCTTTCGGGATGTCTTTTCGGATTTCACAATGATTCTTTAGTTGTGGACACTACATCACTGCACTCCCTCTCTTTCTCTTGGTCCTCATCTTTGTAAGTCACCTTGATTTCACACCTGTGTGTTTTATCAGTGTCTTTATGAAAATGTTAAGTGAACTCCATGACAGTAGCTAAAGCAAGGGGCTAAAGCAGCACACAAGTAGCCTACAAATGCATGCTGGGCCGGGCATGCCCTGAGCTGGTGAAGTGAGCGTTACTGGAGTGGTAATGGAGAAATATTGGAGGCGGTCGAGAAGACCGATGCTCCAGCCTTTGGGCAACTTGCTCTGCGCTTCAGTCAGATTTAAGAACGCTCTAATTCCGCTCCAGCTCCGCTCACATGCTCTGCGCTTCAGTCAGATTTAAGAACGATCTAACTCCGCTCCAGCTCCGCTCACATGCTCTGCGCTTCAGTCAGATTTAAGAACGATCTAACTCCGCTCCAGCTCCGTTCACATGCTCTGCGCTTCAGTCAGATTTAAGAACGCTCTAACTCCGCTCCAGCTCCGCTCACATGCTCTGTTCTCTATCCATGGAATTAGTCCACTGCACCACCAGGATGGAGCTAGCATGCCATGTATCTTTAACTCATACGTAAGCTGTTCATTTTAGTCCGTTCAAACAGACCCCATTTCAAAGGAAAAAAGCACTCATTAAGATCAGGTGTGGTACGGGCAACACACCTGAAGACACAAACAGGATAGATGAAGTTTTGTTGACGCTGAGAACAGAATGTATATGTTTTTAAATAACATTCTTAGAACATTCTTTGAGCGTTTCCAATGTTTTCTTGTGGTTTTAATAGAATGTTTTCTTAATGTGCTGAGAACATGACTTTATAAAGAACCACAAGGATACCTGTCGAAAATGTTATGTTGAAGTACTGCAATTCCCACAGAAGAACGTTGTTTCTTAATGTTCCCTGGAAAATTTGAGAACATTACTTTACATAGAACCATGAGCAAACCCGTAGGAAACGTTATGCGGAAGTACTGAAATTCCACCTAAGAAACATATGGTTCTCAGAACGTGCTAGCTGGGTATCCTGCACCATTCGGATAAAGTTGTGGCAGGGCCAGCGCCAGAAGGAATCAGTTGGAAAGGCATTTTATTTCTATATGCAGGCACGCATTTTTAATGGGTGTAAGAGTAAAGACCATAGGCCGCTCGTGAGTTTCAATTTTGGGGAAGCTTACAACTTATCCTACTATTACTACCGATCTGCCGACCAGTTGATTATTTTCATAACAGCATTTCATGGAACAGTTTCATTTAAATAATAACCTTTTTGTTTTTCTAAATGTTTTTTACTTGGTTAATCATAAAAATCTGAATTAAAATTCACCTAATGCAAGAGTACTAGCCCCTGCCATATGGACACATTGATACACCGTGATCCATTCATTGGTGGCTAAATAAATTAACGCATGGAACTCAGAGATAGCCTTTAGGCCAATGCTAAATTAGGCCTATACAGTAACTTCCATCTTCAACTAAGTCAAATACATAGTCCTAAACCCAACAAATAAAAACAGAAGAAAATATCCTGATGAAAATGCAGGTTCTTTCAATCACATTAATCTATCTTCTCTGCCTCTCTGCCCCCCTTTCTATCTGTCTTGACTTGAGCCATCGCTGGTGAAGTGCAACATTGTAGGCTACCAAATCAATCAACTGGGTTTGGGCTGAAGCTGTTGCTAGTGAACTTGCAACATTGTATCAACTAGAGTAGGCTTATTCTGAGCCTTCAGAGTATCCCGAACCAGTGAGCTCGGATGTTTTTACATTTCGTTTGCACTGGATATATGGGATCATCCATGGCTGGATCATCAGATCATGATATTTTCACATCGAGGCTTGGTGATTGTCGGGTGTTGGAAAGATTTTTCAAATATTGTGCGGAGCTAATATTATTTGTAATGGATGTTTTAAAATAAAGCAGACTTCATTGACTCAGGTCTACTGTGTGAGGTGAAGAATCAAATACTGAGAAGCTCAGCTTATTAGTTAGTGGTGGACGTGATGAGTTAAGACAATCAGAAATCCGAAATCCCCTAATGGGCACTTTCCTACATTTGCCCACAGCAGGTCAGTTCGGCTTACTTTATGCACGCTCAGGTGCGCGCTCACTCGACATTATCAGGAGAGAGAAACCAGACACATGCTCATTGCACACATCGGGCACTCCAAACAAAGGTAAATGGGAAAATGACAAAACTCGTAAATGATGGTTATGAAATAAAGTGTAGCAGGTTGAACTCTGCAAATAATGTTTCCACTCGGAAAGTGAGAACGGTAAATGAATGTAATTAATACCTGCATTAACATAAATCTATGTAACCAAACGATGGGTATTAACAGTACAATTACTAGGCCTACTGGTACATATGTAATGGGTAATTTATGAAAATTAACAAAGGGCAAACAATTTACACAATGAAACAATGAATGTGAAATAATTGTTGGGAGAGCTGAGCACATTCTAGAGAGCTGAGTGCATGCATTCTGGACTGAAACGCGCCATATCCTCGCCACACACCCCTCCCCGCCACACCCCTCCCCTTCTCCATCTCAATATTTTAAATTATACTCAAAACACGTTATCTTCACACATATTTTAGTTGCTTTTCACTGACAGTCACAACTCAATAATCAAGTATTTATATTGCCACGCGTGCTAACACAATTTCGGGCTTCCCAATAAAATAGGCCTGGCCTACACACTTGTAATTTGAAACAATACAGAGCTTCTTTAAAAAATAAATAAGCTAATGATACTCTATGGTTACGTCATAGTCTCTGGTGAAGTATTTTCAATTATTTTATTTAGACAGGAGCAATTATATAATTTTGGCAAAAAATACATTTCATTTAGGGGAACCCAGCATCCCTAATCCAAAATGTGAATGAATATTCTTATTTATGTTACTGAACGTTTACAGAGTATTTTCAGATTTCGTTATTGACAAATGCTGTAAATAGTGCAGTAAATGTAAAATGCACATAAATTCAACAGTGTAATGTTTGGATTCAGTCTTGTGTCAGGTGAACTGTTTGTCCTCACCTTTGGTGTTCATTTCCAATTGCTACCATGTCTTGCATATGCTTTTAATAGTTCTTCTGTTGGCAAAATAAAAATGTTTCTCAATCCATACAGGCCAATTTTCACCAGATTAAGGAGTTAAGGCCCCTGCTACAACTAGGTTCCAAAATGTTACCTGGTTACCATCAGGAGTCAAAAAATGGCCACTGCCACCTCTGTGTCCAATCAGATTCCCAGAAATCGCAGATTAGGCATGGCACAAGTCTATAGAAAGCAGAGTGCGCATTCCACTTTCATAAGGTATTATTTTAGCAAACAGAAAATAACTCACTCCCGAAAGACACAAGCAAAAACTCTTTAGAGAAATGTTGTAGCAGCCTACACCTTAACATTAGTGATCTGACCTGCAGTATCAGTCTGATCAACTGTAGGCCTCTATACGCCTTGTCCCATCAATCAATCAATCAATCAAATGTATTTATAAAGCCCTTCTTACATCAGCTGATGTCACAAAGTGCTGTACAGAAACCCAACCTGAAAACCCAAAAATCAAGGAATGCAGGTGTAGAAGCATCTGGCCAGGGGAAACAAAGTAGGAAAGTTATGTATTTATAGCCTAAGACAATGTATTTGTCTTATGAGAAAATGTGAATGTGATCAACTTTTTTAATCCAAAATGGACCTGTCACTTAATTACAACTGTATATAGGCCTACACAGGGATGGAATTTAAGGACTTGGGGCATTGGCTGTTTCCATCCATGGGCCTACATGATGCAACCCTGCCTAAAGCAAGCTCAGTCCTGTTAATTCTATTGTCTAATCACAGTTGTCTGTGTAACGGAACCCCCTTTTAAAATATAATTCATATGAACAAGTACAAGGTTTTACTATAGCTACTGCTCTCCTCACCTTTTCTATGCATTTACTGTCCAGACTGTCTATATTTCAGACTCTGGTATTGCTCGTTCTGATAATTATTCATTGTTTTACTTTTTAGATTATTTGTGTGTTGTTTTTTAATTTATAGATATTACTTCACTTTTGGAGCTAGAAAACACATACATTTCGTTGCAAATCGGTGTAAAGGACCAAATAAACTTTGATTTGAATGTTGCTGCAGTTTGACAGAGTTTTCATCCTCCCTATAGGGCCAGGAGTTTTTCCAGGAGTTTAAAACTGATTAATCACTATGTCATATCTTATCCAGATATTTACTTTCAGGTCTAAAAGGCACTTTCCCATCGGCCAAGTCAGCAGTATTTATTGGTTGCTCAAAGATTATGGTCACTTGCCTGAAAAAGTGAGTAAAGTCTCAGAGAGGTCAGAGAGTAGTTTGGCCAAAGAGGAACTCATACCGTTTAACCCAATTCAGCCTCCATATGGAGTATTTACAACTGAATATGATTGAAGGAACGACCCCATCTAGTGGAGGAATAATAGACATGGTTCATGAGGGCTTTTAGAGGAGGGTAAGTACTACACAGAGAAACACAGTAGACCTAGATAGACATCAGATCTTTGAATCTGTCCTATTGTGGTGTCTGTGAGAGCATGGGCAGCAGCATTGAGGCCATCTCAATTTTGAAGTAGTCAATTTTCTTCTTCTACTATTTCTATGAGTTGGCAAACAAACTGAAAGGGTGCATCCTGCCACATGCAGTGTGTGGTTTGAACAGGTATAAAGGCAAGGTTGGAGATTTACTACCACCTGCAGTTATGGACATTTTTGCTCAGAACTATAATTCATTGGATGATCCCTCCTGATGACCCGATTGGAATTATGTTATCCTTCCTTAACCCATATTAAGTCCCACCCACCCAGTAGACAACTTCAAAATGGTGACAGTCTTCAATGGCGTTAGCCATGGCAAAACTGGCTTTTGGGCACAAGAGACCTCTAGCTATTTCTATGGGAAGAACTAGCCGCCATTTGGGGGAAAAAACATCATCCACATCCCTGCATGTTCAAATGCCTTTATTCAAGTGCAAGCAGAGATGTTATAGTTTTTGATTAATACTTACATAAGAGCAGTGCTACATGTTGATATGCTTTCAGCAAATCAACAAAGGGTTATGATCAAATCAGTCACATATTTCTAAAACCACATTACCATAATTTCAAACTCTTGAATAAAAGAAATTAGCAATTGATTGGCAATGGGACATCATTATTAGATTTGTGGATGTGTGTTAGGAGCGTTGTTGCATCTGTGCCAGGCAGTGCTATCAGATGTATTCTGGTCTCACCACAAAGCGAAAGTCATACTGGCCTTCAGGACAGGGGTAGGACAGGGCCAGACTGCTGTTAGTAGGGATCTGGGCCATGTTGTTCTTGAAGTCCTGGACGTGAAAGACATACCTGCCCTCACATGTTAGGAGCAGTCGGTTGCTGAAGTGAACACTGTTGGTCTGGTTTTGTCTGAGGCTGCTTTGGAGAGAGAGACTGGCAGTGGGGAAGGAAATACACCTGGAACATTCTCGTTGGTTCTTAAAGACTCTTGCTGACCAACTGATGGGGTTGGTTTCCTTGGTCTGGTAAATCACACTATTGTGGTTTGGTGTTGTGAATGACTTGCCATATTCTGGCGTGGGGTAATAAGGTTGGTAGTTATTGTAGCGCCTGTTGTAATCATATCGCATATCTTGGCGTGGTGGCTCTTTGTTGGTTGAGTTGATGGTGACACTCCATGGCTCAGCAGTGTAGATCCTGGGATGGTAATCATGCTCTTCTTCACTCTCACTGCTTTTGTGCTTCCTCAGAGTGTCGAACGACAAGGCGTTGAACTGGAAGCCTCTGAGCATGCTGACACGATAGAGCTTCTCGTGGCTCCTGTAGAGCTCTGAGGTGAACTGCAGATCGTAGAGCTTCTCGGCAGGGATCATCGGGAAGCGGATGTGGCCTAACAGGGTCGCCTGGCTCTCGGTGCCGGTCAAGTCACCCTTCTCTATGATCCAACCCTCCAGAGCTTGCAGGAGGAACCCCTCGTCCGGTACCACGAGGTCAGACCGCGCCAAGAGGGCCATTAGGAAGTCTGTGGAGAGGTCGCTCCAGGCCGGGGAATTGATCAGAGCCTCGCAGTTCCAGGCCAGGTACTGGAGGCAGTTCTCCTGAAGCAGCAGGTCCCCAGTCTGGACGGAGTACTGGTACAGGGAGACCTGGGTGTAGAAGGAGGGGTCCTCAGGGAGGAGTACGGTGAAGAGCCTGCCGGTGTCCTGCATCAGCCGTTTCACCCCAAACTTTGAGGCCAGCTTGTGGAGGCACTGGGCAGAGGAAACGGTCACGTCGATCTTGCGGGTGTAAAGGTACCTAGAGAACCAGAGCAAGGACATTTAAATAAATTCACTTGTATTCAAACATGTTTAGGAGATACCATAGCTAAAAAGGAACTTCAGCAAGTGGTGTTGGACCTAGAGAAAAACTGTGCTTTAAGTAAGGCACCCTGGATCTACACAATTGATGCAAGGAGACGTGGATTCATCTCGACAGACTACATTTGAGGTCTAAAATCATCTGACACATTTGTATTCTCGTGTATGTATTTAACCAATAAACATAAAGTGTATCTAAATAGCACCTGTTAAGGGTCACAGACTAGTACCTGATGAAGCTGGTGACACAGGGGCTGCAGGCTTGACTCATCTCTAGGGAGAGGTTACTGGACCCGTTGGTGATGTTGAAGTGTGGGTAGAGAGAGAGGATCAGTTTGTGGGTGCAGATGTTCCTCTCCTCCACTTCCAACTTCCCCTCCCCATCTCTGTTTCCTGTGGGGCTCTGGATTGTGATGAGGAAGTCACAGTCATCCCCACGGTCAAACAGCTCGCCCAGGTCATCTGACAGGCCCAGACTGTGGTCCAGGAAATGTGCTGTGTCACTGGTCAAATCTGTGCCTGTACAGTATGAGGAATACATGTGATTAGGACTGTACATGATGAGTAGGAATACGTAGGGCTGATAGTGTCTTTTAGTTTCGGTGAAGTTTAACAACATGACTTTTCAGAAGGAGACGAGAAGAGAGGAGCCAAGGAATCAGGGGAAACACTATTGAGATTCACCCACAGTGTAGTAGTGTACCTCTCTCACAAACGACCCCTGCGTCCTCCTTGTGGGAACAGTCGGTCAACGCCCAGCCCTTGAAAGAACAGCTGGACAGGGACTTCTCGGTTCCTTTGCAGTCCATATCATCCAACCAGATTGAACCCGACCCTTGGATACACAACAGAGGATAAACAAGGAGCAAGCAGAATCATGTGCAGAAATAAGAAAAATATTATATTGTGGTGTATTAAAGTAAGTTAGTTGACTCTTTCTGCTGGTGCTGCCTGCCATTCACACAAATCACTACCTATTTGAACTTGCTCCCTCCAAGAATCCCAAATTCCTTGTCGTCATATTGCTAACGCTTATTCAATCCTCTCATACTTTTACAAAAGTGTTCCTTATTGCACAAGATCTGATAGTGCCTACCCATTTGACTCTGTGTTGCACTGTTTTATTCTTCCATGTTGTGCCTAGTGAATACGACCCAGGTATTCTCTCCCTGTTTCAGTCCATTTTCTTCCATGTTGTGCCTAGTGAATACGACCCAGGTATCCCCTCCCTGTTTCAGTCCATTTTCTTCCATTTGGTGCCTAATGAATACGACCCAGGTATCCCCTCCCTGTTTCAGTCCATTTTCTTCCATTTGGTGCCTAATGAATACGACCCAGGTATTCTCTCCCTGTTTCAGTCCATTTTCTTCCATGTTGTGCCTAGTGAATACGACCCAGGTATTCTCTCCCTGCTTCAGTCCATTTTCTTCCATGTTGTGCCTAGTGAATACGACCCAGGTATCCCCTCCCTGTTTCAGTCCATTTTCTTCCATGTTGTGCCTAATGAACATGACCCTTGTAAGATACTCACCCTCTCCATAAGTCCCTCCAGTGACAGCAGATACAACGCCAGGGAACTTCAGCTGACGGCACACCACCTGAGCCTCGGCCAGGTCCCAGCCATCATCACAGACGGTCCCCCATTTCCCCTCGTGGTACACCTCCACTCGACCCTCTGAGTCATGCTTACCCCCAACAAGCCTCACCTCGCCCTCCTGTGTGGGTTCTGTCGAGGACTTACCTGTGAGCACAGAGAGGGTGAGGATTTAAGTTAGTCAGTTTAAAAATTGGACTGATGAGCTTCAACTGACAACGGATTTATGCAACTTTGCTGTTTGCTTAAATTTCTATTAGGCGGCAGTACAAAGCATGAACCAACTTGTTTGTGTTTTGCAAACAGGAACTTGAGGAGAATGCTACATGATTGGCCTATTGTCTCGGGGGGTAGGTTCCTTGTCCCTTGTCAATCTTTGGCTTATTGGTGAATTCAACAGTCAGACAATATATTCTATAAGTAAATCAATCAAACCTTTATTTAATGCAATTGCAGACAGAAGTTGACAACGAAAACACAGCACGCATGTTTGAGAGTAAGTTCTGCACCCCACTTAAGGGCGCAGCTGATTTTATTCATGTGATCACTCCCTAGTGGTATGATCACTTACATCAATGTCTGTGTGTATCAATAAGCTGAGGTTACCTTATAAGGCAACCTAGTACAGTAGCTTCTCTGAATTTATTAGAATTGTCCACTGTCACACAAGATCAAAATGTCAAAACCAGACAGTGGTTAGTTCTCTTTATCTAGTTTCGGTCTGGCTCAGACCCAGCCTGCAAGCCCACTCTCACAACAGCCAGGGCTTAACCACAAAGACTAATATAGATGCTTTTGCACAGAGTTTTTAGACACATAGCAACAGTATCTATTATAAGGCCTGCAGCAAAACATAGGAATCTTAAGGTCCACTTAATCAATAATGGGGAGGGTCTTTGGGACCCAACCCCTACACTATTCCTGATTCCTTGTAAAGTCTACTGTAAAAACATCAGGTCATTGTCCTACTAACAATGTCATTCACAAACAAACGTGTGTTGCAGTAATTGTGACAGGAATTTGAGGAGTACACTACTTGAATGGCCGATGCCTGATTCATTGGAAAGTCTACTATAAAAACATCAGGTCATTGTCCTACTAACAATGTCATTCACAAACAAACGTGTGTTGCAGTAATTGTGACAGGAATTTGAGGAGTACACTACTTGAATGGCCGATGCCTGATTCATTGGAAAGTCTACTATAAAAACATCAGGTCATTGACATTCTCAAACTAACATGACTTAGTTGTGATGAAGTGATGGGAGAATATCAGATTTCATTGTCCAACTGAACTTACCCTGGTCCCAGATCTGTTTGTGTTGTGTGACCATGGCCTTTGGCATGACAATGACGGTAGGAGTTGACAACACAGTACGAACCAGGCTAAATGGAACTCACCGAATAGATTCCATGTTGCAGAGTCCAGTCCAGGGACATGGAGAAGTAACAGCAGCCACAGAGTGATTCCACGACTCTGCATTTTCACCAACCAGCTTGGAAACTGACAAACAGACAAGCAATAGAACAATAGGAACATTTGGCATCCTGAGTGGCTCAGCGGTCTAAGGCACTGCATCACAGTGTTCGATCCCTGGCTGTATCCCAACCTGCTGTGATTGGGAGTCCCATAGGGCGGCGCACAATTGGCCCAGCGGCGTCGGGGTTTGGCCGGTGTAGGCCGTCATTGTAAATAAGAATTTGTTCTTAAAAACTCACTTGCCCAGTTAAATAAAGGTTAAGTAAATCTAAAATAAATTCTGCATGGAAAGAGCGTGCCAAAATTCCTCCACAGCAACGTGAGAGACTGATCAAAAACTACAGGAAGCGTTTGGTTGGAGTCATTGCATGTAAAGGTGGCACAACCAGTTATTATTTTTCCACACAGGGGCATTGCTTTTGTTTATTAAATAAATAAAATAAGTATGTAATTATTGGGTTACTTGTTCACTCAGTTTCCCTTTATTTAATATTGGGTTATAGTTGAAGATTATAAAAAATATATATGCAAAAGTAGAGAATGCTTTTTCACAGCACTGTATATGAAGTGTGACTGGATCATGACATTTAACCGTGGATGTACGGAGAAATGCCCTCCTTTTCCTGTTGTCACTTCTGTTGGTCCCCTCACGTAGGGGTTCGTACTCTCTGATTGGCTCCAAGTCAAGTTGTCTGACACTGACGAGATTTGCAAAAGTTGTTTTGACACTGACTGACAATCATTGCGATTCGACAAGTAGAAACGTCAGGTTCGTCGCTACCGGGTCGACACGGTAGGTATCGCTTTTGTTCTAGCAAGAGAAGGAGCGGCCTCCCACTGTTATCCGCAGTGAGATTCTCAGTGTTTCATGGTGAAATATGCCCACCTCACAACGTCCATGAGCAACACCATTGGCATAAAGCTTTAATGTCTAAAGTTAGCGTTATATATTATACCATCTTCCCCAACAATAACAACCACCATTATTAGTTTTAGCTGATGCAATACATGTTTAGCTGAGTTTTAGCTGATACAATACATGTTTAGCTGAGTTTTAGCTGATACAATACATGTTTAGCTGAGTTTTAGCTCATACAATACATGTTTAGCTGAGTTTTAGCTTATACAATACATTTAGCTGAATGACAATTACAATACATTTTTTTGTACTAAAGTAGCATAATTATATTGCTGTATCTGCTAAAAATCTACTGCTTCATGTCAAATACCTGCGTTCAATAAGACAACTGAGTCATACAGTCTACAATGCACTGTGCTATTCCACTCCATACATTGTATTGATAAGAAATCATATCACATTTAGTTGATTGTTAACGCAGTCCATTTTCTATACATAAAGTAAATGTATGTGTACAAGAGACTATCAAGTATATCTATTACAATCAAACAGTATTGTTTATGCATCACTGAGGACAATAGTTAATTAGGCGTTTCCAGAGATGACATTCTGATTCTCAAACGTCTTACCTCTTGTGTCTTGCTGTGTCGTGGTTCTTTAACAACCCTTATGAAATTATACAGTTTATAGAGCCACGGGGGTGGAAGTAGTTGCTAATGTAATGGAAACTGCACTTCTGCAAATGGATTCTCTATGTTTCATTTCCTGTGAAATCAAAGGGGGTCTGGTTAGCATTTCTTGTCGTGAATCTTGCCCTGGAGGCAGCTGGACACTAGCTGGACACTAGCTGGCACAGCCACAAAGTCATAAAATAAAGATTTGAAACCTAACCCTAACCGTAAACCTAACCTTAACCTCACTGCTAAATTTAATGCCGAACCTTAAAGCACTTTTTTCCATTCATTTTTAGATATAGCCAAACTCTTTGGACTTTGCAGCAGGGACATCTAGCGCAAATCGCTCAGTTCTGCCTTGAGGGCAAGATTCATGACAATTAACGTTAACCTGATCACAAAGGGACTGGTTGCACAGGTTGTGTGAGTGAGCAAGGTATATATAACATGTGACAAAATAAGCGAGTATTGTTGTTATGGGATTTTTATAAATAATGACAAAATGATGTATACATTTAGCTTAGAATTATAACTAAACAGAATACTACTCTGTTACTGTATGAATGTATGAATCTTATTATAATCATAATGCTAAATATAAGGTGTGTAGTTTTAGTCAAGAATTAGAACAAGGACTTTCTGTTCCTTGGTAAAAACGAATGGAGCTATCGTCAGACCGGCTGGAATACTGTGTTCCTTACAGGACATTCTGTCCCCACCCAGGGAGGGGAGAGACCTTGGGCTTGTCGTAGATCGTTTAACAGGTGGCAGACAATGTGAGAAGGCTTGTGAACTATATTGCCATTGTATCTGAGAGGAGGAGGGACATTTATGACGAAATGTGAGGTATATGAACCAATGTACATGGTATTATGACCAGAGCTCTCGGGAATAAATGCTATTGATTAATATTGAGACTGAACTTGGTCTATTTTATGCAAATAAGAAACTTACAAATTCTTAGAAACGGACAAAGTGTTTTGCTTTGTTAAAATTGAATTGGTTAATGAACTTATAGGAATTAAATTCCTCCAACAATTGTGTAGAAAATCATTTTACCATCTAAACCTAAAGGTGAATTGTCTTCCAGAAGAAAAAATATTGTATTTTCAAAAGTAAAAGCCGCAAAAACTAAAGCATAGAAATAACGCACATAGAACAGATCTACCTTCTCTTAAACTTCCATTCATTTAGAATTACGTATCTGTAAAACATTTCTAAATGAATTTTGTCAGGTCGCCCAAAAAGTGACATATTGCAGATCTACTGCCTCTTAAACTTGCATCCAATGAGAATGACAGATGTATAACACATTTTTATGCGAATTTCATTGGTTCGCCCCAAAAATTACATATTGCAGCTTTAAAGCAAGTTTTTTTTTCAGTTCTACACATTTTGGGTCAGTGAGAAAATGTTGCAATTTTACAACACATTTCCAGCAATTCCACAAATTGTGCCATGCTAAAATTATATCAATTGGAGGTGGATATATTTCAAGGCCTACTTTCAAACTCAGTGCCTCTTTGCTTGACATCATGGGAAAATCTAAATAAATCAGCCAAGACCTCAGAAAAAAAAGTAGACCTCCACAAGTCTGGTTCATCCTTCGGAGCAATTTCCAAACGCCTGAAGGTACCACGTTCATCTGTACAAACAATAGTAAGCAAGTATAAACACCATGGGACCACGCAGCCGTCATACCGCTCAGGAAGGAGACGCGTTCTGTCTCCTAGAGATGAACATACTTTGGTGCGAAAAGTGCAAATCAATCCCAGAACAACAGCAAAGGACCTTGTGAAGATGCTGGAGGAAACAGGTACAAAAGTATCTATATCCACAGTTAAACAAGTCCTAGATTGACATAACCTGAAAGGCCACTCAGCAAGTAAGAAGCCACTGCTCCAAAACTGCCATAAAATAAGCCTGACTATGGTTTGCAACTGCACATGGGGACAAAGATCATACTTTTTGGAGAAATGTCCTCTGGTCTGATGAAACAATTTGGCCATAATGACCACCAAACGCAACGTTTGGAGTAAAAAGGGGGAGGCTTGCAAGCCGAAGAACACCATCCCAACAGTGAAGCACGGGGGTGGCAGCATCATGTTTTGGGGTTGCTTTGCTGCAGGAGGGACTGGTGCACTTCCCAAAGTAGATGGCATCATGAGGAGTGGAAAATTATGTGGATATATTGAAGCAACATCTCAAGACATCAGTCAGAAAGTTAAAGCTTGGGTCTTCCAAATGGACATTGACCCCAAGCATACTTCCAAAGTTGTGGCAAAATGGCTTAAGGAAAACAAAGTCAAGGTATTGGAGTGGCCATCACAAAGCCCTGACCTCAATACTATAGAAAATGTGTGGGCAGAACTGATAAAGTGTGTGCGAGCAAGGAGACCTACAAACCTGACTCAGTTACACCAGCTCTGTCAGGAGGAATGGGCCAAAATTCACCCAACTTATTGTGGGAAGCTTGATGAAGGCTCCCCGAAACATTTGACCCAAGTTAAACACTTTAAAGGCAAAGCTACCAAATTCTAATTGAGTGTGTGTATAAACTTCTGACCCACTGGGAATGTGATTGAAAGAAATAAAAGCTGAAATAAATAATTATCTTTACGATTATTCTGACATTTCACATTCTTAAAATAAAGTGGTGGTACTAACTAACCTAAGACAGGGAATTTGCACTAGAATTAATGTCAGGAATTGTGAAAAACTGGGTTTAAATGTATTTGGCTAAAGGTGTATGTAAACTTCTGACTTCAACTGTTCATACAGTACATACATACATACATACATACATACATACATACATACATACATACATACATACATACATACATACACACACACACACACTCAAAAAACATTTAATTAAATAAGTAAATAGGAAAACAAACCCAGTAAAATTCAACATTTGTGTAAATATAACCCTCTGTTGAACATCCTAACACGCCAGAACACTGAAAATTGACTGGCACAAGCTTGGGAATTAATACCTGTCCTGCAGAGCTGCACTGTTCGCTTGGCTATACAACCTGCAAACCCATCCGCCTCCAAGCACCAGGGCGGAACCCCTGACCCTAACCAACCAGACAAATAGTAAAGAAAACTACACATTGTCCGTGGGAGTATACCCTTGTATGTATTAAACATGCTCACAGTATATTAGTAGGGTGTCCTATTAAGGAAAGGAGTATACCCATGTATGTATTAAACATGCTCACAGTATATTAGTAGGGTGTCCTATTAAGGAAAGGAGTATACCCTTGTATGTATTAAACATGCTCACAGTATATTAGTAGGGTGTCCTATTAAGGAAAGGAGTATACCCTTGTATGTATTAAACATGCTCACAGTATATTAGTAGGGTGTCCTATTAAGGAAAGGAGTATACCCTTGTATGTATTAAACATGCTCACAGTATATTAGTAGGGTGTCCTATTAAGGAAAGGAGTATACCCTTGTATGTATTAAACATGCTCACAGTATGTTAGTAGGGTGTCCTATTAAGGAAAGAGAGCTCAGTGGCTAGCCTTAGGTAGCGACTAGGCTAATTATTACGTGGCTGTACAGCCGCAGTTAGTTGGTAAAAGCTCATTGTGGCATGTACTGTAAATAAAATACTATTCAAACTATATTGTCCTTGTGAGAACATGTCACCCTATACATACCATCGTTGTTCATAACTTTAAGTTACTGGATGAATAATTGTCTTTTTTTTGTCATCAGGGTGGAGGCACGTTTCTAATCAAGATATGAATTCCTTAGTGGGTCCTTGGCCGCGTCAGCGCGGCTTGTGCAGGGTCACAGTATGAGCCCACAATGGCTAGTTAGTATTATGTCGCCTGTCCACCGTTGGATGTAGGTGCACAACAACGTATTGTTTGGCCTTGGTTGGGTCTAAGAATGTCTTCTGCTCACCGGCGGGAGTAGGGATCTTCAGTACAGCTGGTAAAGAATGCCGAACTTGGTGTCCAGACAGGGTAGGAGCCCCATTTACTTTAAGTACAGGATATCAACTAAATGTGCTTGGATTCCTTATCAATACAATGTATGGAGTGGAAATAGCATTGTAGACTGTATGACACAGTTGACTTACCTAATGCAGGTATTTCACAAAAATCATTAGATATTTATTGGATACATTGCTAAGACATGGTGATTTTTGTGTCGACTTTAAAATGGAGATTTCAATGGCGCTGCCCATGCTGTCAAAGGAGCTGTAATGGCACAGGTAGAAAGTCCTCTATCTACACTAACAGTCAACAGTTTGGACACATCTACTCAAGGGTTTTTCTTTATTTTTTTACTATTTTCTACATTGTAGAATAATAGTGAAGACATCAAAACTATGACAGAACACATACGGAGTCATGTAGTAACCAAAAAAGTGTTAAACAAATCCAAATCTATTTTAAATTTGAGATTCTTCAAGACAGACAACCTTTTCCTTGATGGCAGCTTTGCACACTCTTGGCATTCTCTCAACCAGCTTTATGAGGAATGCTTTTCCAATAGTCTTGAAGGAGTGTCTGTGTTTCCTTCACTCTGCGGTCAAACTCATCCCAAACCATCTCAATTGGGTTGAAGACGGGTGATTGTTATGAGCTGTCCTCCCCTCAGCAGCCTCCACTCATCTGCTGTTACTTGATGCACATATGGAGAGGGTACGAATCGAACAATGGTCATGTTCATTAGGCACCAAATGGAAGAAAATGTACTGAAACAGGGAGGGACCACCTGCGTCATATTCACTAGTCACAAAATGGAAGAAAACTGCCAAAAATTCAGTGAAATATTGAGGTATCATCTGAACTTGCACAATAAATTTTTTATTTTGAAACGTTTTACCATTGCGTGCATCTAATGAATATGACCTTGGTGTGTCCTTACATGTGTTTGCCACCAGGAGGCAGTGGAAACAATAAGTAAGCTACCAACTCTGGATCCCAAATCAACCCTCTACCCCCTAGAGCCCTCAAACTCAACTCTGGATCCCAAATCAACCCTCTAACCCCTAGAGCCCTCAAACTCAACTCTGGATCCCAAATCAACCCTCTACCCCCTAGAGCCCTCAAACTCAACTCTGGATCCCAAATCAAGCCTCTACCCCCTAGGGCCCTCAAACTCAACTCTGGATCCCAAATCAACCCTCTACCCCCTAGAGCCCTCAAACTCAACTCTGGATCCCAAATCAAGCCTCTACCCCCTAGGGCCCTCAAACTCAACTCAACAAATCCAGTTCTACTGTTTTTATTAATTGTTCAGGGACTGATTTAGACCTGGAACACCAGGTGGGTGCAATTAATTATCAGGTGGAACAGAAACCAGCAGGCTCTGAACCTCATAGGGTAAGAGTTGAATACCCCTGCCCTAGGGACTAGATATGAGAGGTTTGGATAGATGTTAGCAATATGATCACAAGAAATGTGGGATTCTTGGAGGGAGCAAGTTCCAATAGGTAGTGATTTGTAGGAATGGCAGGCAGCACCAGCAGAAAGAGTCAATGAGTATATTGCATATTTCAAATCAAATGTGATTTGTCACATGATGTGAATACAACAGGTGTAGACTTTACAGTGACATGCTTGCTTACGAGCCCTCCCCAACCATGTAGGGTGGAGCTATAGTGCCTTGCGAAAGTATTCGGCCCCCTTGAACTTTGCGACCTTTTGCCACATTTCAGGCTTCAAACATAAAGATATAAAACTGTATTTTTTTGTGAAGAATCAACAACAAGTGGGACACAATCATGAAGTGGAACGACATTTATTGGATATTTCAATTTTTTTTAACAAATCAAAAACTGAAAAATTGGGCGTGCAAAATTATTCAGCCCCCTTAAGTTAATACTTTGTAGCGCCACCTTTTGCTGCGATTACAGCTGTAAGTCGCTTGGGGTATGTCTCTATCAGTTTTGCACATCGAGAGACTGACATTTTTTCCCATTCCTCCTTGCAAAACAACTCAAGCTCAGTGAGGTTGGATGGAGAGCATTTGTGAACAGCAGTTTTCAGTTCTTTCCACAGATTCTCGATTGGATTCAGGTCTGGACTTTGACTTGGCCATTCTAACACATGGATATGTTTATTTTTGAACCATTCCATTGTAGATTTTGCTTTATGTTTTGAATCATTGTCTTGTTGGAAGACAAATCTCCGTCCCAGTCTCAGGTCTTTTGCAGACTCCATCAGGTTTTCTTCCAGAATGGTCCTGTATTTGGCTCCATCCATCTTCCCATCAATTTTAACCATCTTCCCTGTCCCTGATGAATAAAAGCAGGCCCAAACCATGATGCTGCCACCACCATGTTTGACAGTGGGCATGGTGTGTTCAGGGTGATGAGCTGTGTTGCTTTTACGCCAAACATAACGTTTTGCATTGTTGCCAAAAAGTTCAATTTTGGTTTCATCTGACCAGAGCACCTTCTTCCACATGTTTGGTGTGTCTCCCAGGTGGCTTGTGGCAAACTTTAAACAACACTTTTTATGGATATCTTTAAGAAATGGCTTTCTTCTTGCCACTCTTCCATAAAGGCCAGATTTGTGCAATATACGACTGATTGTTGTCCTATGGACAGAGTCTCCCACCTCAGCTGTAGATCTCTGCAGTTCATCCAGAGTGATCATGGGCCTCTTGGCTTCATCTCTGATCAGTCTTCTCCTTGTATGAGCTGAAAGTTTAGAGGGACGGCCAGGTCTTGGTAGATTTGCAGTGGTCTGATACTCCTTCCATTTCAATATTATCGCTTGCACAGTGCTCCTTGGGATGTTTAAAGCTTGGGAAATCTTTTTGTATCCAAATCCGGCTTTAAACTTCTTCACAAAAGTATCTCGGACCTGCCTGGTGTGTTCCTTGTTCTTCATGATGCTCTCTGCGCTTTTGACGGACCTCTGAGACTATCACAGTGCAGGTGCATTTATACGGAGACTTGATTACACACAGGTGGATTGTATTTATCATCATTAGTAATTTAGGTCAACATTGGATCATTCAGAGATCCTCACTGATCTTCTGGAGAGAGTTTGCTGCACTGAAAGTAAAGGGGCTGAATAATTTTGCACGCCCAATTTTTCAGTTTTTGATTTGTTAAAAAAGTTTGAAATATCCAATAAATGTCGTTCCACTTCATGATTGTGTCCCACTTGTTCTTGATTCTTCACAAAAAAATACAGTTTTATATCTTTATGTTTGAAGCCTGAAATGTGGCAAAAGGTCGCAAAGTTCAAGGGGGCCGAATACTTTCGCAAGGCACTGTATATACAGGGAGTAGCAGTACCAGATCAATGTGCAGGGGTACGAGGTATTTGAGGTAGATGTGTACATGAAGGCAGGTTAAAGTGACAAGGCATCAGGATAGATAATAATAATTGTAAAATAAAGAACAAAGTAGCAGCAGCATATGATGATTGTAAAAAGGGAATGTACGTATGTCATTGTGTGTGAATGAATGTGTATATAGTGTGTATATAATGTATAGTCTTGTGAGTAGAGTCAGTGCAAGATAGGGTCCGTGCAGATAATCCAGGGAACCATTCAATTAATTTCTGCACATGATTCCGCTTGCTCCTTGTTTATCCTCTGTTTTGTGTATCCAAGGCTCGGGTTCAATCTGGTTGGATGATATGGACTGCAAAGGAACTGAGAAGATCCTGTCCAGCTGTCCTTTCAAAGGCTGGGGGTGGACCGACTGTTGCCACAAGGAGGATGCAGGGGTCGTTTGTGAGAGAGGTACGATACTACTCTTCACTGTGGGTGGTTCTCTAAAGTATTTTCCTTGATTCCTTGTCTCCTCTTTCCCGTCTCCTCCCTGCCTCATTCCCAAAACTTCTGAGGGAAAAGGAGAGCGTTGGTGGAGAAGACCTGAGGTGCCCTCTCCTTTAATGCTCTCCTTGATGTTTTGAGAAGGAGGCAAAGTGAGAGAACTCAAGGAATCGTGGAAAAAACCTTTGAGCCCTGTCTGACCAAGGCCTCTTTCTACCAGTCTGGATTCCTTGTCTGACCAAGTCCTCTTTCTACCAGTCTGGGTTCCTTGTCTGACCTAGGCCTCTTTCTACCAGTCTGGGTTCCTTGTCTGATCAAGGCATCTTTCTACCAGTCTGGGTTCCTTGTGTGATCAAGGCATCTTTCTACCAGTCTGGGTTCCTTGTCTGATCAAGGCATCTTTCTACCAGTCTGGGTTCCTTGTCTGATCAAGGCATCTTTCTACCAGTCTGGGTTCCTTGTCTGATCAAGGCATCTTTCTACCAGTCTGGGTTCCCTGTCTGATCAAGGCCTCTTTCTACCAGTCTGGGTTCCTTGTCTGATCAAGGCATCTTTCTGCCATTCTGGATTCCTTGTCTGACCAAGGCCTCTTTCTACCAGTCTGGGTTCCCTGTCTGATCAAGGCATCTTTCTACCAGTCTGGGTTCCCTGTCGGACCAAGGCATATTTCTACCAGTCTGGGTTCCTTGTCTGACCAAGGCCTCTTTCTACCAGTCTGGGTTCCTTGTCTGATCAAGGCATCTTTCTACCAGTCTGGGTTCCTTGTGTGATCAAGGCATCTTTCTACCAGTCTGGGTTCCCTGTCTGACCAAGGCATCTTTCGACCAGTCTGGGTTCCCTGTCTGACCAAGGCATCTTTCTACCAGTCTGGGTTCCTTGTCTGACCAAGGCATCTTTCTACCAGTCTGGGTTCCTTGTCTGACCAAGGCCTCTTTCTACCAGTCTGGGTTCCTTGTCTGATCAAGGCCTCTTTCTACCAGTCTGGGTTCCCTGTCTGATCAAGGCATCTTTCTACCAGTCTGGGTTCCTTATCTGACCAAGGCCTCTTCCTACCAGTCTGGGTTCCCTGTCTGATCAAGGCATTTTTCTACCAGTCTGGGTTCTCTGTCTGATCAAGGCCTCTTCCTACCAGTCTGGGTTCCTTGTCTGACCAAGGCATCTTTCTACCAGTCTGGGTTCCCTGTCTGACCGAGGCATCTTTCTACCAGTCTGGGTTCCTTATCTGACCAAGGCCTCTTCCTACCAGTCTGGGTTCCCTGTCTGATCAAGGCATTTTTCTACCAGTCTGGGTTCTCTGTCTGATCAAGGCCTCTTCCTACCAGTCTGGGTTCCTTGTCTGACCAAGGCATCTTTCTAATAGTCTGGGTTCCCTGTCTGATCAAGGCCTCTTTCTACCAGTCTGGGTTCCTTGTCTGATCAAGGCATCTTTCTGCCAGTCTGGATTCCTTGTCTGACCTAGGCCTCTTTCTACCAGTCTGGGTTCCCTGTCTGATCAAGGCCTCTTCCTACCAGTCTGGGTTCCTTGTCTGACCAAGGCATCTTTCTACCAGTCTGGGTTCCTTGTCTGACCAAGGCCTCTTTCTAGCAGTCTGGGTTCCCTGTCTGACCAAGGCCTCTTTCTACCAGTCTGGGTTCCCTGTCTGACCAAGGCCTCTTTCTACCAGTCTGGGTTCCTTGTCTGATCAAGGCCTCTTTCTACCAGTCTGGGTTCCCTGTCTGACCAAGGCCTCTTTCTACCAGTCTGGGTTCCTTGTCTGATCAAGGCCTCTTTCTACCAGTCTGGGTTCCCTCTCTGATCAAGGCATCTTTCTACCAGTCTGGGTTCCTTATCTGACCAAGGCCTCTTCCTACCAGTCTGGGTTCCCTGTCTGATCAAGGCATTTTTCTACCAGTCTGGATTCCCTGTCTGACCAAGGCCTAATCCTACCAGTCTGGGTTCCTTGTCTGACTAAGGCCTCTTTCTACCTGTCTGGGTTCCCTGTCTGACCAAGGCATCTTTCTACCAGTCTGGGTTCCCTGTCTGACCAAGGCATCTTTCTACCAGTCTGGGTTCCCTGTCTGACCAAGGCATCTTTCTACCAGTCTGGGTTCCCTGTCTGACCAAGGCCTCTTCCTACCAGTCTGGGTTCCCTGTCTGACCAAGGCATCTTTCTACCAGTCTCGGTTCCTTGTCTGATCAAGGCCTCTTTCTACCAGTCTGGGTTCCCTGTCTGACCAAGGCATCTTTCTACCAGTCTGGGTTCCCTGTCTGACCAAGGCCTCTTTCTACCAGTCTGGATTCCTTGTCTGACCAAGGCCTCTTTCTACCAGTCTGGATTCCTTGTCTGACCAAGTCCTCTTTCTACCAGTCTGGGTTCCTTGTCTGACCTAGGCCTCTTTCTACCAGTCTGGGTTCCTTGTCTGATCAAGGCATCTTTCTACCAGTCTGGGTTCCTTGTGTGATCAAGGCATCTTTCTACCAGTCTGGGTTCCTTGTCTGATCAAGGCATCTTTCTACCAGTCTGGGTTCCTTGTCTGATCAAGGCATCTTTCTACCAGTCTGGGTTCCTTGTCTGATCAAGGCATCTTTCTACCAGTCTGGGTTCCCTGTCTGATCAAGGCCTCTTTCTACCAGTCTGGGTTCCTTGTCTGATCAAGGCATCTTTCTGCCATTCTGGATTCCTTGTCTGACCAAGGCCTCTTTCTACCAGTCTGGGTTCCCTGTCTGATCAAGGCATCTTTCTACCAGTCTGGGTTCCCTGTCGGACCAAGGCATATTTCTACCAGTCTGGGTTCCTTGTCTGACCAAGGCCTCTTTCTACCAGTCTGGGTTCCTTGTCTGATCAAGGCATCTTTCTACCAGTCTGGGTTCCTTGTGTGATCAAGGCATCTTTCTACCAGTCTGGGTTCCCTGTCTGACCAAGGCATCTTTCTACCAGTCTGGGTTCCCTGTCTGACCAAGGCATCTTTCTACCAGTCTGGGTTCCTTGTCTGACCAAGGCATCTTTCTACCAGTCTGGGTTCCTTGTCTGACCAAGGCCTCTTTCTACCAGTCTGGGTTCCTTGTCTGATCAAGGCCTCTTTCTACCAGTCTGGGTTCCCTGTCTGATCAAGGCATCTTTCTACCAGTCTGGGTTCCTTATCTGACCAAGGCCTCTTCCTACCAGTCTGGGTTCCCTGTCTGATCAAGGCATTTTTCTACCAGTCTGGGTTCTCTGTCTGATCAAGGCCTCTTCCTACCAGTCTGGGTTCCTTGTCTGACCAAGGCATCTTTCTACCAGTCTGGGTTCCCTGTCTGACCGAGGCATCTTTCTACCAGTCTGGGTTCCTTATCTGACCAAGGCCTCTTCCTACCAGTCTGGGTTCCCTGTCTGATCAAGGCATTTTTCTACCAGTCTGGGTTCTCTGTCTGATCAAGGCCTCTTCCTACCAGTCTGGGTTCCTTGTCTGACCAAGGCATCTTTCTAATAGTCTGGGTTCCCTGTCTGATCAAGGCCTCTTTCTACCAGTCTGGGTTCCTTGTCTGATCAAGTCATCTTTCTGCCAGTCTGGATTCCTTGTCTGACCTAGGCCTCTTTCTACCAGTCTGGGTTCCCTGTCTGATCAAGGCCTCTTCCTACCAGTCTGGGTTCCTTGTGTGATCACGGCATCTTTCTACCAGTCTGGGTTCCCTGTCTGACCAAGGCATCTTTCTACCAGTCTGGGTTCCCTGTCTGACCAAGGCATCTTTCTACCAGTCTGGGTTCCTTGTCTGACCAAGGCATCTTTCTACCAGTCTGGGTTCCTTGTCTGACCAAGGCCTCTTTCTACCAGTCTGGGTTCCTTGTCTGATCAAGGCCTCTTTCTACCAGTCTGGGTTCCCTGTCTGATCAAGGCATCTTTCTACCAGTCTGGGTTCCTTATCTGACCAAGGCCTCTTCCTACCAGTCTGGGTTCCCTGTCTGATCAAGGCATTTTTCTACCAGTCTGGGTTCTCTGTCTGATCAAGGCCTCTTCCTACCAGTCTGGGTTCCTTGTCTGACCAAGGCATCTTTCTACCAGTCTGGGTTCCCTGTCTGACCGAGGCATCTTTCTACCAGTCTGGGTTCCTTATCTGACCAAGGCCTCTTCCTACCAGTCTGGGTTCCCTGTCTGATCAAGGCATTTTTCTACCAGTCTGGGTTCTCTGTCTGATCAAGGCCTCTTCCTACCAGTCTGGGTTCCTTGTCTGACCAAGGCATCTTTCTAATAGTCTGGGTTCCCTGTCTGATCAAGGCCTCTTTCTACCAGTCTGGGTTCCTTGTCTGATCAAGGCATCTTTCTGCCAGTCTGGATTCCTTGTCTGACCTAGGCCTCTTTCTACCAGTCTGGGTTCCCTGTCTGATCAAGGCCTCTTCCTACCAGTCTGGGTTCCTTGTCTGACCAAGGCATCTTTCTACCAGTCTGGGTTCCTTGTCTGACCAAGGCCTCTTTCTAGCAGTCTGGGTTCCCTGTCTGACCAAGGCCTCTTTCTACCAGTCTGGGTTCCTTGTCTGATCAAGGCCTCTTTCTACCAGTCTGGGTTCCCTGTCTGACCAAGGCCTCTTTCTACCAGTCTGGGTTCCTTGTCTGACCAAGGCCTCTTTCTAGCAGTCTGGGTTCCCTGTCTGACCAAGGCCTCTTTCTACCAGTCTGGATTCCTTATCTGACCAAGGCCTCTTTCTACCAGTCTGGGTTCCTTGTCTGACCAAGGCCTCTTTCTACCAGTCTGGGTTCCTTGTCTGATCAAGGCATCTTTCTACCAGTCTGGGTTCCTTGTCTGATCAAGGCATCTTTCTACCAGTCTGGGTTCCTTGTCTGATCAAGGCATCTTTCTACCAGTCTGGGTTCCTTGTCTGATCAAGGCATCTTTCTACCAGTCTGGGTTCCCTGTCTGATCAAGGCCTTTTTCTACCAGTCTGGGTTCCCTGTCTGATCAAGGCCTCTTTCTACCACAAATCTGTGTAACACTGATACTCAGGGAGAAACAGACCATTTGAACCCATAAAAACTAGGCACAATGTTATTTTCCTGATTAAATGAAGGTTCAAATGGAGAGGAACATCTGCACCCACAAACTGATCCTCTCTCTCTACCCACACTTCAACATCACCAACGGGTCCAGTAACCTCTCCCTAGAGATGAGTCAAGCCTGCAGCCCCTGTGTCACCAGCTTCATCAGGTACTATTTACATATGTGTATTGGGTCAATACATGATCCAGAATGTTGTACAGTATGTCTTAAAGGGGAAGTTCAGTATTTTACAATGTAATGTATGTGGGCGGCAGGAAGCCTAGCGGTTAAGTGCTGGGCCAGTTACAAAAAGGTCGCTGATTAGAATCCTCGAGCCGACTATGTGAAAAATCTGTCGATGTGCCTTCGAGCAAGGCACTTAACCATAGTTGCTCCAGTAAGTCGCTCTGGATAATAGCATCTGCCAAATGACTCAAATGTAAAATGTATGATGGATATCCCTATCACTCCCATTGACTTTTAGCTAGCGGTGGCTAAAGTATAACTGAAATTTGTAGTGGCTGTTTAAAGGAAACCGAACGATAGATTTTAGTTTATCCTGGCCCATGGTCTACTTTTCACCCTTAAATGATAAAATGCAGAATTTATCCCCAAAATCCAAATCTGTCAGATGATTTTAGACCTCATAAGTAGTCTAATGTCAAGATGAGTCTATGTCTCCTTGCATCAATTGTGTAGCTCCAGGGTGCCTTACTTAAAGCACAGTTTTTCTCTAGGTCCAACACCACTTGCTGAAGTTCCTTTTTAGCTATGGTATCTTCTCTCTTTTCTTTTTAATCAAAGTTTTAAATTATGGTACTGTCATTATGGAACATTTTGATGAATTTGCATGTGAATCTTAATTTCATCATATAATATCCACATGTATGACTGTTCTTACTTTAGAATTATGAACATAACAATATCAACTATAAAATGAATGCTTGCACTTGAATAAAGGCGTTTCAACATACAGTGATTATGCTGTTTCCTTGATGACGGCTGGTGTTTTTCTTTGTAGTACTTACCCTCCTCTAAAAGCCCTCATGAACCGTGTCTATCTAGTTCTACTGTGGTTCTCTGTATAGTACTTACCCTCCTCTAAAAGCCCTCATGAACCATGTCTGTTTTCCTCCACTAGATGGGGTCGTTCCTTCAATCATATTCCGCTGGAAATACTCAGTATGGAGGCTGAAAGAGGAATTGGGTTAAAAAGTATGAGTTGCTCTTTGACCAAACTAGTCTCTGACCCTATATGAGACCTTCAGGTTCTAGGAGCACATAATTATCACAGTACTGGATGCCTGGATAATCTAAAGGATTAGAACCATAGAAATATAACCACTAGAACATACCTGTCAAATTTCCGTGGCCTGAGGGGCTTTATCCATTCTAGTAATTACATTTATATTATTGTAACCTTGTCCACTCCAGCAGCTGTGATTCGTCCAGACTGACTGTGATCGCTGCAGGTCAAGCAAACATCTGCCAATATGACGTCAGTCATAGATGCTGTTCAGTGCTCCAGCAGGGTTGGTTAGCTCAGCATCACAGAGCAACTCTGATGTATATTTAACTGTCGTGGGAACAAAGTAGTACATCTGTTTATTACAGAACCAATGAATAAGGGTGGAGGCTTGACCACTTCACAGCATGTCTGTGAAGAGAGAGACAGACACACAGAGAGAGAGAATAGCTCTGCTATAACAGTATTATTATAATGGGAAAAAAGTTGTTGTTTTTGTAGACATTCATGAAAACACTTATATTCAGAGGTTGGCAGTTTGAAAACGGGGTCATCGTAAGGTTGATACCCTTTTAGAGGATTCTGACTTCAATAAGGCCACATAAACCTAGTTTCAAACTCTTTTTCATCGTGGGATTATTTTATGTAACCTTTATTTAACTAGGCAAGTCAGTTAAGAACAAATTATTATTTACAATGACGGCCGAGGAACAGTGGGTTAACTGCCTTGTTCAGGGGCAGAACGACAGACTTTTACCTTGTCAGCTCGGGCAAACATTTGGTTACTGGCCCAACGCTCTAACCACTTGTCTACCTGCCGCCCCTATTCCAGTTACCGTCATGAGTGAGTAGTATCTCTCTCTATTTCTATCAGTCACTGTCCTCTAGTTAGTATCTCTGTCTATTTCTATCAGTCACTGTCCTCTAGTTAGTATCTCTCTCTATTTCTATCAGTCACTGTCCTCTAGTTAGTATCTCTCTCTATTTCTATCAGTCACTGTCCTCTAGTTAGTATCTCTGTCTATTTCTATCAGTCACTGTCCTCTAGTTAGTATCTCTCTCTATTTCTATCAGTCACTGTCCTCTAGTTAGTATCTCTCTCTATTTATATCAGTCACTGTCCTCTAGTTAGTACTCTAGTTAGTATCTCTCTCTCTTTCTATCAGTCACTGTCCTCTAGTTAGTTTATCTCTGTATTTCTATCAGTCACTGTCCTCTAGTTAGTTTCTCTCTCTATTTCTATCAGTCACTGTCCTCTAGTTAGTACTCTAGTTAGTATCTCTCTCTCTTTCTCTCTTTCTATCAGTCACTGTCCTCTAGTTAGTATCTCTCTGTATTTCTATCAGTCAGAAGTGTTCAATGACGTTACTTGACAACATGCAAGCCCCGACAGTCCTGGGCAGGCTGGCTCACCTCTTACAACACTGACATGTAATTACATTTTACATTACACCCACGTTATTACATCTTATATTACACCCACGTTATTACATCTTATATTACACCCACGTTATTACATCTTATATTACACCCACGTTATTACATCTTATATTACACCCGCGTTATTACGTCTTACATTACACCCACGTTATTACATCTTACATTACACCCGCGTTATTACATCTTATATTACACCCACGTTATTACATCTTATATTACACCCACGTTATTACATCTTACATTACACCCGCGTTATTACATCTTACATTACACCCACGTTATTACATCTTATATTACACCCACGTTATTACATCTTATATTACACCCACGTTATTACATCTTATATTACACCCACGTTATTACATCTTATATTACACCCACGTTATTACATCTTACATTACACCCGCGTTATTACATCTTATATTACACCCACGTTATTACATCTTATATTACACCCACGTTATTACATCTTACATTACACCCGCGTTATTACATCTTATATTACACCCACGTTATTACATCTTACATTACACCCACGTTATTACATCTTACATTACACCCACGTTATTACATCTTACATTACACCCACGTTATTACATCTTACATTACACCCACGTTATTACATCTTACATTACACCCGCGTTATTACATCTTACATTACACCCGCGTTATCAAGAGTGAGTCACATAGAAACCTGAGGGGTGGGATTGTCTGGTGGAGGAATGGGCCGTGTGTCACGACTTCCTCCGAAGTTGGTTCCTCTCCTTGTTCGGACGGCGCTCGGCATCGCCGGTCTTCCAGCCATCATCGATCCACTTTTCATTTTCCTTTTGTTTTGTCTTGTCCTCCCACACACCTGATCTCATTTCCCTCATTACATGTTGTGTATTTAACCCTCTGTTCCCCCACATGTCTTTGTGCGGAATTGTTTATTGTAAGTGCATGTGCACGTTTTCTCTGATGCGCAACGGGTTTTGTACCCATTTGTTTGTTGTTCTGGTTACCGGTGGTTTTATGAATCAAACTGCTCCGTTGATTACCCAGTTTGCTCTCCTGCGCCTGCCTTCCTGCCGCCAGTTACGCACTCCCTTACACCATGTTGCCAAACGTTGTTGAATGCTGCACATAGAAATTCCATGAATAGAGCCTACTCTATTCCTTGTTCTACATGTCGGAGAGGCATGTTTGTTCTACATAACATATTTCTACCTAAAAGTTCCAAAACGTGTCCTGCTGAAAAAGGCACATTTTTAAATATCATGCCCATTTCAAATCACCTAATATAAAAAAGGTAATCTTACTAAACTATCACTTTAAGAGATCCTGTGTGTAATAATGAATTCCTCTAATCCATAATCCAGAAAGTAGACATGATGGTTTAGTCTGGGGAAGGCCGTGGAGTGCGTGAGCTGATAAGAACTATTATTATTACAGCTCATGTGTACAAACATCTGTCACATACTGTGCAGTGCATCTCTGTTGAAACATGCCGACTCTTTGAAGAAGAGGCGTTGTAAGACTGTTTTGATAGAAGTAATCCCATGTATTTTGTCTCTGGAGGAGGGAAATGCATTGCTGTGTCACAGCCCAGTGGCGTCTGGTTGAAAAGGCCAGACAGGTTTGAAATTCTGTGTTAGTATCACGGATGACATAATTCCACCTCACTCTCACAGTATTGCATAATACTGGTCATTTACTCGAACACTTACAATGCCTACACACACGTACAATCATAAATTACCCATACAGACATTTGAGGGGTGGAACTGTCAGGGGGTGGATCGTAGACAGAAAGAAGATTTAAGCGATAACCTGTGAAGAACTAACTCTGCCCCCTGTATTCTAATGTATGAAATGTCAAGTCATTTTTCTCCCGGGAACATTTTCCCGGACGTGTCTGTGTCATATCCGGGGTCTGCCTGAGGAAATGAGTGTGCGCTTATAAAATCTCACAGTAAACTTCAATTTCGGAAAAGTTCCACCGTGAGTAAGTAGCTATGAATGTTACCTCACACACCTACGACAATTCCAAAACAACTCTCTTCTGTCTCCACAGTCTCTGTTTACTGTAGACGCACTGTTGAAATTCATGTGAATCATTGTGATTCATTGTGTGAACACGCAGTCACACCGTAGGCAGAGTGGTCCACTGTGGTGCATTGTGGTCCACTTGACCAGAGTCCCTGATGTGAATCATATGCAATCAGACATTATGTCCAGGCCACAAGAGGACATTCTCAAGACATTTAAAGGGATATTCATATCTAACCACAGCTGTTCAGTTAAGCCTCATCATCGCCCCAAAGGAGGAGACAGCCAACACAGATCATTCAGTGTTTCAGGGTGTCTTCAATACTAAGATATTAATAGATCTGCTGATGAATGGAAGACCATAGGAATTGTCCAGTGGGATCAAATTAAAGAGAGGAGGAACTGGGATTAAATGAAAGACAGCATGAATGGAAAGAGTTGGAGGAGTAAGTGGCCTGGGGGGAAGGGGGTGAAGGGGCAGGGTAGTGGTCAGTTCACCATTGAGCCATGTGTGTGTGCGCACACTTGTCTGTGTGTGTTGTGTGTGTGTGTTTTTTGTGCGTGTATGTGTGCACACCTGTCGGTGTGTATGTGTCGTGTGTGTGTGTGTGTCGGTATGTATGTGTCGTGTGCATGTGTCTGTGTGTGTATGTGTGTCGGTATGTATGTGTCGTGTGCATGTGTGTGTGTGTTGGTGTGTATGTGTCGTGTGCATGTGTGTGTGTGTGTGTGCATGTGCGTGTGCGTGTGCGTGTGTGTGTGTGTGTGTGTCGGAATGTATGTGTCGTGTGCATGTGTCTGTGTGTGTATGTGCGCAGTGTGTTTGTGAGTGCGCGTGTGTGTGGTGGGGGGTGAGCAGAGGATGTGGGTCACTGACATGACGCCCACTAGTTCCCACAATGAGACCCTCTTTTTCCGTCTCACTGGGCAATTCCTTTGAGAGGGAATATTTCGGTCCTTGCAAGTGTATAATTTGGGCTAGCGAGGTTGGACCATTCCCCCCAGCCTCACTGAGTATTTACAGTGTGCTACATATGTTCAGAGGGGTCTGCTTGCTTACATTGTACTTTGACAAATCCCACCTCATTGTGCAAATGAAAACCTTATGTCTGTCTATTTTCTAATGCAGACCAATCCACAGTCGTGGACAACAAACGAGCGTTGAAGTCAGTGAGACCTGCACTAGTTCTGTTTTAACAGCTTGTCTCATTGAGGTCAAATAAGAAGGGATACCTGCACTGTCTGCAGAGCAATGCAGTTGGATTCAATCAATTAAAGGGACATAACACTCCAAAATCTAAATTAGTCAGATCTTAAAAGTGGTCTTCTGATGTGATAGGCCTAATGTCCCAGAGAAGTATACACCATGCAGACAATATTACAGAACAATTTGTTTACAACTCAATTCAAGTCCATATTGATTTGAGTTGTAAACAATTAGCAACTAAACTTCCATAGTGTCTTTGAATCACAATGACCACTTTCAGGACACCATAACGGACTTATTGGGAATCATATCTTGTCATATCAATGTTGTCACATTAATGTTCCCAGGAAATGATAGAAAAGTTTACAATAATGTGTACCAATAATCTTAACAGACTATTCGCACCCATTGTACAAACACATATAGCTAACACAATATAATCTATAAGAGCAAACTCTCCCTCACTGAATCAAAGATTATTCAAATAAAAAAGCTTTAGCATCACTGTCCAAATACATATGGAGAGACCTTTATATTTGCAAAAAGTGCTAATCAGGATTTCTTCTTTGGTTAGCTAGCATCTGCCTCTTCATTTTATGCTGCTGTAGACCAATCAACAGTTACCTCTCCCACCAAACCCCCCCAACATCCTTGGCACGTTCTGACTCAGCTGCATCTTCTTGATGCAAGGTCATGACTGCCTAAAGGTCAGGTTCACTGTCCACCTCCAGGGAAAGCTGTCCCAATCCCCATTCTTTGATTGTGAAATGAAAGGCCTACACCCAGCTACCAAGCAGCTTGTAACCAGTAAAAGAGGAAATGGTCATTTGAACGTCTAACCCACCCTTACAATAACAGGAGGATAAAGACGTCAATAGGCAGATGTAACGCATTAAGAGAAAGCTGGTTATGACATCCCAGTGCTTGATGGGAAGTGAACAGGGTGGAGCTGTGTTGTCTAATGAGAAATGTCCTTTTGAAACAAAGATCTTAATGAAATGTGATATGATTCAGTTCTTAGTAGGTGGGGACTGACGTTTTTGGTTACAAAACGTTTCTGTGAAAAGCAATCAATGAGAGCAGAGAATTTCCAATAGATTAGAACAGAAGGCAAGAGCTTCCATTCCCACTGAAAGGTGACCTCCAAACTTTCCAAGATTTTCCAAAAATCTGCTATTTCAGTGTGTTTAAGGCAAACACTTATAGCCCACATAATCCAATATATTATCATCTGTTTTTAAGACTGTAATTGTAATCTGATTACACATTTTTCGAAAGTAATATAGGTTGATTTCAGTTACTTCATTTGTTGTATCTGATTACGTAATCCCTGTTACATGTAATCCATTACTACCCAACCCTGGTGCTAATACACAGTAGTCATTATAATTTAAAGATACACTATGGAAGTTTAGTTGTTCATCGTTTATGTCATATTAATGATATATTTACCCTAAAAATAAAGTGTTTATACCACTATCTGAAATGAGTGGAAGAGATAAGCACCATTTCATTCCCAGATTTGCTGTGTTTATCTTTTCCATTCATTTGGGGTTGGTACATGTCTTTATACAACCGATGGCATGGGAGGTGGACTGGTCTTTACCTTAGACTACTTTTGAGGTCTTATGTCCCTATAAATTGCACTTGGCCTTTTCAACACAGTCAAGCTTCTTCACCAATGCCGTCCTGTTAGTAAATTGCAGAAAACTCATTGCTAATTTAGAAATTAGCATAAATAGGAGCTGGGTGGTTTGTTTTGTTTGTTTGTTTGTTTGTTTGTTTGTTGTTGACATACATACAGTGGGGCAAAAAAGTATTTAGACAGTCACCAATTGTGCAAGTTCTCCCACTTAAAAAGATGAGAGAGGCCTGTAGTTTTCATCATAGGTACACTTCAACTATGACAGACATTTTGAGAGAAAAAAATCCAGAAAATCACATTGTAGGATTTTTAATGAATTTATTTGCAAATTATGGTGGAAAATAAGTATTTGGTCAATAACAAAAGTTTATCTCAATACTTTGTTATATACCCTTTGTTGGCAATGATAGAGGTCAAACGTTTTCTGTAAGTCTTCACAAGGTTTTCACACACTGTTGCTGGTATTTTGGCCCATTCCTCCATGCGGATCTCCTCTAGAGACGTGATGTTTTGGGGCTTTTGCTGGGAAACACAGACTTTCAACTCCCTCCAAAGATTTTCTATGGGGTTGAGATCTGGAGACTGGCTAGGCCACTCCAGGACCTTGAAATGCTTCTTACGAAGCCACTCCTTCGTTGCATGTGTTTGGGATCATTGTCATGCTGAAAGACCCAGCCACGTTTCATCTTCAATGCCCTTGCTGATGGAAGAAGGTTTTCCCTCAAAATCTCACGATACATGGCCCCATTCATTCTTTCCTTTACACGAATCAGTCGTCCTGGTCCCTTTGCAGAAAAACAGCCCCAAAGCATGATGTTTCCACCCCCACGCTTCACAGTAGGTATGGTGTTCTTTGGATGCAACTCAGCATTCTTTGTCCTCCAAACACGACGAGTTGAGTTTTTTACCAAAAAGTTATATTTTGGTTTCATCTGACCATATGACATTCTCCCAATCTTCTTCTGGATCATGCAAATGCTCTCTAGCAAACTTCAGACGGGCCTGGACATGTACTGGCTTAAGCAGGGGGACACGTCTGGCACTGCAGGATTTGAGTCCCTGGCGGCGTAGTGTGTTACTGATGGTAGGCTTTGTTACTTTGGTCCCAGCTCTCTGCAGGTCATTCACTAGGTCCACCCGTGTGGTTCTGGGATTTTTGCTCACCGTGTTTGTGATCATTTTGACCCCACGGGGTGAGATCTTGCGTGGAGCCCCAGATCGAGGGAAATTATCAGTGGTCTTGTATGTCTTCCATTTCCTAATAATTGCTCCCACAGTTGATTTCTTCAAACGAAGCTGCTTACATATTGCAGATTCAGTCTTCCCAGCCTGGTGCAGGTCTACAATTTTGTTTCTGGTGTCCTTTGACAGCTCTTTGGTCTTGGCCATAGTGGAGTTTGGAGTGTGACTGTTTGAGGTTGTGGACAGGTGTCTTTTATACTGATAACAAGTTCAAACAGGTGCCATTAATGCAGGTAACGAGTGGAGGACAGAGGAGCCTCTTAAAGAAGAAGTTACAGGTCTGTGGGAGCCAGAAATCTTGCTTGTTTGTAGGTGACTAAATACTTCTTTCCACCATAATTTGCAAATAAATTCATTAAAAATCCTACAATGTGATTTTCTGGATTTTTCCCCTCATTTTGTCTGTCATAGTTGAAGTGTACCTATGATGAAAATTACAGGCCTCTCTCATCTTTTTAAGTGGGAGAACTTGCACAATTGGTGGCTGACTAAATACTTTTTTGCCCCACTGTATGACTTCCTCGAACCAAAGATACCAATCTTTAAAATAATTCCTGGAATTCTTTCCCAGAAGAGGTGAGGAAATACTGCTGGAATATTCGGCAAACACAAACTCCCCACTCCTACACACGTACTATATCACAGTAAGTGTCTAGACTATAGGACCAAGGCCCATATTCATAAATCATCTCAGAGAAGAAGTGCTGATCTAGTATCAGTTTTGTATTTTTAGATGGTAGTGAAATAGCTTACAGAGACTGGGGGATCTGATCCTAGATCAGCATTCCTACACTGAGATGTTGAATAAATACTGGCCAAGGGCTGTACTGGAATTCGGGTAGAATTGCGTTGTAAAAAATTTACAAATACATTTCCATCGTTTTTTTCTAAATCACAATGACCACTTTCAGGACACACATGACCATAACTGATTTATTGGGAATCATATCTTGTCACATTAATGTTCCCAGGAAGTGAGAGAAAAGTTTACAATAATGTGTGTCAATAATGTTAACTGGCTATTCGCACCCACTGTACAAACACATATAACGAACACAACTAAATCTACATCAGCAAACTCTCCCTCACAGAATCATAGGCTGTTCATGTACAAACAAACATTTTTGGCTTCACTGTCCAAATACATGTAGAGACCACAGTATACTTTCAGCAAGTACTAATTAGGGCTGGACAGATTACTTGTATAAATGTAATCAATTACTGATCACACATTATATAACAATAAAAGTCATTGGTAACGTAATCCATTGGATTACTCTACATGAGGAACATAATGATTACATTTGAATTTCTTCTTTGGGTAGTCAGCATCTGCCCCGTCACTTTAAGCTGGTGTAGACCAATCCGTTTTCTATATACCTCTGCCCATATCAGGGCTCAGGCTAACACCCAGATGCAGGACGCAGATAGCACAAGTCTCAGAGTTTATTATAGTTCAAAGGGCAGGCAAAAGGTAAGTCAAGGCAGGCAAAGAGGTGTAATCCAAATCAGTCAGGCAGGTACAGGACGGCAGGTAGGATCAGGGTCAGAAAAGGCAGAAAGGTCAGAACTGGGAAGACTAAGAAAAACTAGAGCACAGGAAACACAGGAACATGCTGGTAGGACTTGACGGGACAAGACGAACTGGCAACAGACAAACATTAAACACAGGTATAAATACACAGGAGATAACAGGGACAAATGGGAGACACCTGGTGGGGGGTGGAGACAAGCACAAGACATGTGAAACAGATCAGGGTGTGTTAGTACCCCCCCTCTAGGGGCTTCACCTGGCGTCCCACCGGGGCACATACCTGGTTGACCGGGGTGCTGGCAGCAGAACTCAGTGATGAGGGCTGGGTCCAGGATGTTCCTAGCTGGGACCCAACACCTCTCCTCCGGGCCATAACCCTCCCAGTCAACCAGGTACTGGAATCCCCTGCCCTGAGGTTGAACACTCAGGAGGAGCCTCACCATGTATGCCGGATGGCCGTCAATGAGACGGGGGGAGAGGGGTGGGCCTGGAAACAGGAGACAAAGGCCTGTGAGACAGAGGTTTAATTCTAGATACATGGAAAGTGGGATGTATACGGAGAGTGCGGGGCAACAGAAGATGAACAGCAGAGGGGCTAAGGACCTTAGAGATGGGGAAAGGTCCAATAAAACGGGGGGAAAGTTTGCGGGACTCCACCCGGAAGGACAGATCCCGAGTGGACAGCCATACCCTCTGCTAAAGACGGTAGCGGGGAGCAGGGGTCCGGTGGTGGTCTGCCTGTCGTCGATACCTGGAGGTGGTCTTGAGAAAAGTGGCCCGCGCTCTCTTCCAGGTACGGCAACAACGTTGGACAAATATTTGTTTATTTTTTTATTTTTTATTTCACCTTTATTTAACCAGGTAGGACAGTTGAGAACAAGTTCTCATTTGCAACTGCGACCTGGCCAAGATAAAGCATAGCAGTGTGAACAGACAACACAAAGTTACACATGGAGTAAGTAAACAATTAACAAGTCAATAACACAGTAGAAAAAAAAAGGGGGAGTCTATATACATTGTGTGCAAAAGGCATGAGGAGGTAGGCGAATAATTAAAATTTTGCAGGTTAATAACACTGGAGTGATAAATGATCAGATGGTCATGTACAGGTCATGTACAGAGATATTGGTGTGCAAAAGAGCAGAAAAGTAAATAAATAAAAACAGTATGGGGATGAGGTAGGTAAAAATGGGTGGGCTATTTACCGATAGACTATGTACAGCTGCAGCGATCGGTTAACTGCTCAGCTAGCAGATGTTTGAAGTTGGTGAGGGAGATAAAAGTCTCCAACTTCAGCGATTTTTGAAATTCGTTCCAGTCACAGGCAGCAGAGAACTGAAACGAAAGGCGGCCGAATGAGGTGTGGCTTTAGGGATGATCAGTGAGATACACCTGCTGGAGCGCGTGCTACGGATGGGTGTTGCCATCGTGACCAGTGAACTGAGATAAGGCGGAGCTTTACCTAGCATGGACTTGTAGATGACCTGGAGCCAGTGGGTCTGGCGACGAATATGTAGCGAGGGCCAGCCGACTAGAGCATACAAGTTGCAGTGGTGGGTGGTATAAGGTGCTTTAGTGACAAAACGGATGGCACTGTGATAAACTGCATCCAGTTTGCTGAGTAGAGTGTTGGAAGCAAACATCTGGGACGAACATCTGGGACGAACATCCGAGTTGCTGGCTCCAGGTGGTGGGATTGGTGGAGATGAGGAACTGAAGAGTCGTCTCCAGGTCCTGATTGGCTCGCTCCGACTGGCCGTTAGACTGGGGATGAAGGCTGCTGTTGACCCAATGCCTTCCAGAACCGGGACGAGAACTGAGGACTGCGATTGGAGACCATGTCGACCGGCAGTCCATGAATCTGGAAGATGTGCTACACCGTGAGCTGGGCGGTCTCCTTAGCTGAGGGAAACATGGGAAGGGGAATAAAATGGGTGGCTTTGGAAAGCCTGTCCACCACCGTACGGATGGATGTGTTGACATCTGACGGAGGGAGGCCCGTGATGAAGTCCAAGGATATACGGGACCAGGGGCAGTGAGGGACAGGGAGTGGTTGAAGGAGGCCAGCCGGAGCTTGCCGCAGAGTCTTGCTCTGCCCACACACAGTACAGGCGGCAACAAACGCAGAGACGTCAGGAACCATGGTGGGCCACCAAAAACTTTGTCGGGTGAAAGTCAAGAAACGACGGGAGCCAGGATGACAGGTGAGTCTCGAGGGAATGTGCCCATTCCAGAACAGGAGCACGGGCAGAGGCCGGGACAAACATCTGGTTAGCCGGGCTTCCCCGGGGACCAGCTAGGAACACTGTGCCTTGCGGACCAGACTCTTGATTCCCCAGGTGATAGCAGCCGCTAGACAGAAAGTAGGGAGGATGGTTTCAGGGTCCGATGGTGTAGTGGCGGGGCTGTACCGATGTGAGAGTGCGTCAGGCTTCACATTCTTGGACCCCAGGCGGTAGGAGATAGTGAAATGAAAATGAGTGAATAACAGGGCCCATCTCTCCTGCCTGGAGTTGAGACTCTTGGCATTGCAGAGATATTCCAGGTTCTCATGGTCCATCCACACCAAGAATGGCTGTTCCGCCCCTTCTAACCAGTGCCTCCACTCCTCCAATGCCATCTTGACAGCGAGTAATTTGCGATATATCACATCATAGTTCCTCTCAGCAGGGGTTAAGACGATGGGAAAGGAAGGCGCAGGGATGCAGCTTCTGGTCCTGGGCAGAATGCAGGGACAGGACAGCCCCCACTCTGACGTCTGATACGTCCACTTCCACCACCAACTGACGGGATGGGTCCAGATGGATTAAGATAGGGGCTGTAGTGAATTGCTGCTTGAGGTCTGAGAACACCCGGTCAGCTGCTGGAGACCATATGAACGGAACCTTGGGAGAGGTGAGGGAAGAGAGGGGGAAGCAAGGGTTCTATAACCCCGGACGAAACAACGTATTAAAATGTCAAACCCCAGGAAACATTCCAGCTGTACTCTGGATGTGGGTTGAGGCCAATCCACCACTGCTCTCACCTTGACAGGGTCCATCTGAATATTCCCTGCAGCGATGACATATCCTAGGAAGAAGAAGGTGGAGCGATGGAACTCATTTCTCCACCTTTCTTGAAAAGCTGGTTCTCCAGGAGACGCCTGGATAAATGAGGATGTTGTTGAGGTAGACAAACACAAATCGGTTCAACATGTCTCGGAGCACATCATTGACCACAGCCTGGAACGGGAGCGTTGGTCTAACCAAACGGCATCACCAGGTACACGTCGTGCCCGCTAGCCGTGTTAAAGGCAGTCTTCCATTTGTCTCCTTCCTGTATCCAAACCAGATAGTAGGTGTTCCGAAGGTCCAACTTGGAGAAGATGAGAGACTCAAAAGCTGAGGAGATGATTGGTATTGGATAACGTTTTTTAACCGTAATGTCATTGAGGCCCCAGTAGTCGATACACGGACGCAGAAGAAGAACCTTGCGCCAGCGGGGGAGAAAGATGGACGCATAATCCCTGCAGTGAGAGAGTCCTCAATACACCCTTCCATCACTTTTGTCTCCGGACCCGACAGAGAATAAAGTCGCCCCCGAGGCATGCAGAGTTGAAAACCTCCCGTAAGTCCTGGTACTCAGAGGGAACGATGGAGAGATCCAAGGTTTCTCCCAAGCCAGCAGGGAGACGTCCCGGAGCAGGCTGCGCCGACTTAAGACAATTCACATGGCAAAATGGGCTCCAACCACAACCACCCAACATCCTTGGCACATTCTGACTCAGCTGCATCTTCTTGATGCAAGGTCATCACTGCCTAAAGGTCAGGTTCACTGTCCACCTCCAGGGAAAGCTGTCCCAATCCTCATTATTTGATTGTGAAATGAAAGGCCTACACCCAGCTACCAAGCAGCTTGTGACCAGTAAAAGAGGAAATGGTCATTTCAACGTCTAACCCACCCTTACAATAACAGGAGGATAAAGACGTCAATAGGCAGATGGAACGCATTAAGAGAAAGCTGGTTATGACATCCCAGTGCTTGATGGGAAGTGAACAGGGTGGAGCTGTGTTGTCTAATGAGAAATGTCCTTTTGAAACAAAGATCTTAATGAAATGTGATATGATTCAGTTCTTAGTAGGTGGGGACTGACGTTTTTGGTTACAAAACGTTTCTGTGAAAGGTAACCAAGGAGAGCAGAGAATTTCCAATAGATTAGAACAGAAGGCAAGAGCTTCCATTCCCACTGAAAGGTGACCTCCAAACTTTCCAAGATGTTCCTCCTCCTCTTCCTCCTCTTCCTCCTTCTCGTCCCACACCCAGTAGTGCCCATACAGTAGTTCCCTCTACTGCCCATGCCTACTTTCTAGAACTCTTAACACCAATCCATCCAAAAGATGCATCCAGTTAGTCTTGATGATGAGAAGCCACCTTCCATGGCCAAACATTAGACTTCAGTGAAGTGCATCACTATTCCTGAGATGTAAACAAATCAACAACAGGGTGTATGAACTATGAATCACAATGGTGGAAGTATGGGATGGGCAGTGTGGGAAATCTTTCCACTGATATAGTTTTCCTGTCCTAATGACCATGACCAGAGATTATTTATTTGTGGCTAAAGCTGAAATTCTATGTTAACTATTGCTTCATAGTGAACTACTGAAGTACCACATATATTCTCGATCTCATGGGTGAGGCCTTTAGCCTTGATCCCAGATCTGTGTGTACTGTCAGAGTTGGCAATGGCAAGGCAGTACAGACACATATTTGGACTCGGCTGTGAAGCAAGTGTGTAGTGGCAACTGACTGGAAGACAGTTAATTTAAGAGGCTGGGAGCTGTCCTCTCTCTCTTTCTCTTTTTTATATGGGCATGGGGTAGCCGGCAGGCAGCACAGAGCTGTGGAAAAGCAACCAAGCAAAAATATTCAATGCGCAAAAGAGTGGAAATATGGAACCCAGAGGAACAGCGGATGGGCGCCAAAGATGATGTCAGAGAGAGAGAGAGAGAGAGAGATGGAGAGTGAGATGTGAGTGACTCACGCTCCAACCACAACTCTCCTCTCTTCCTTATTCCTCCTTTCCCCTATTACAACACACCATTATCTCCATGTTATCCACACACACACACACACACACACACACACACACACACACCACTCCCAGGCCAGAAACAGCACAAAACAGGGTCTGGAGGCCACAAACCCCAATTCTCCAAGTCCCCTCAACTTCCTGAGCTGGTGTTACAAGCAGCCAGTGGTGAATAAGTTTTTCCATTGTTGTGCATGGGAGTAGGGGGATGCTAAATGCCTGAATATATCTGACTATAGCATTATGTTTCATTCAGCAGGAAGCCAGGGAGCAGGGAAAGAAGCAGGGGTTTGGGTAGCTTACGTTAGGGGAATCGCCACCAGATTGAATCTATTACGTTTAATGGGATGATGTCATCCCTCCTCCCCCTACGCCTCTATTCTCTCTCTCTCTCTCTCTCTCTCTCTCTCTCTCTGTCTCTCTCTCTCTCTCTCTGTGTCTCTCTCTCTCTCTCTGTCTCTCTCTGTCTCTCTCTCTCTCTCTCTGTCTCTCTCTCTCTATCTTTATTTCTTAATTAAATTAAATTCAAAGGGCTTTATGGGCATGGGAAACATATGTTTACATTGTCATAGCAAGTGCCATAGATAATAAACAAATGTGAAATAATCAGTCAAACATTAACAGTAAACATGACACTCACAAGTTTCAAAGGAATAGACACATTTCAAATGTCATATTATGGCTATGTACAGTTTTATAATGATCTGCAAATAGTACAAATAGTACAAAAGGGAAAATAAATCAAGATAAATATCTCTCTCTTTCTCTCTGTGTACTGGTATTTCCTTGTGTACTGTGATGTCTTGGGTTTCCTATTAGCTACTGAAATTGCTCCCAGACACACAATGTCCACATTACATTCACTATACAGGGCTGTGTTGTTACTCACTATACAGTAACAACACAGGGCTGTGGAAGCACACTGAGAGATATTTGAACTTGGGAAAAAGTACAGCAAAGTTGGCCATCGGTTGTGGATAAATGCTTATAGAAAATCACATGACAAGAGCAGGCGCTATTTTAAAAGGTTGTAGACATCAGATAGTACATGTTTGGAATTAGTGACTTGTTATTTAGGAGTAGCCTAGGCCTAAATCCAACCTTTACTCAAGTCACATATTTAGATAATGCCATGAGGATACATAAGGTATGGAAACTGAGACTTCATAGCCTACATATAAAGATATACATAATGTCGGCTAGACTCTTAGACACATTATGTAAGCCTAGCCTGTTGATGAAAAGCAACCTCATTGTTACTAGAGCTCATTCAACATTAATCTGCTGTTTTATAGAATGCTCAGCCTGCCTGCCACTGGTTTGGTCCTGACTGGGGGAGGAGCTCACAGCCCACCATAAAAGGCAAGGAAAACAGATCTCTAGGTGTCTGTCAGTCTGGAACAGTCTAGAAGGGAAAGGGCAATGTTCTAGTGTAGTTTACATGTCACACTTTCATTAGTGCGATCCTTTTGTGATATTTGGCGAAACAATCGACTTCACGACCTGAAAAGCTTGGGACTGAATATATATTTGTGTTTCTGTTCTTTAGCTGCCGTGGGGTAAACATTTTCCCTCCACGCGATAGATTGATAGATTTTTCTATACAGTCGACAGTAGAATAATTCGTTTCCAAAATGACTTGGTCCATAAGCAATTGTTTCATTACTCTGGTCGTTCTGTTCCTCTGGCGGGTGGAAGACATCGCAGAAGCTTGCAGTTGCTCCCCTGCGCATCCTCAACAGGCTTTTTGCAATGCAGACGTCGGTAAGCAATTTTGGCAACATTTGTTTCTCTTCACATGTTGATAGATATGCTACTACACTGTATCAAGATAGGCTACTACACATTTTTGCGCATCATACTGAATTGTCTGTGGTCGTTGTAACTTTGTATAATTTTCATGCCATGATCATTAGGCCTATATTTACGTATTCTCACACAATTATTTGTATAATTAAGTAGGCAACAGTAAAACGGGCTACAGCCAGGGTTCTCAAACCCTGTTCCTGGATAGCTGCCCTCCTGTAGGTTTTCTACACCAAGTGTTCTATGTTGCTATAGGCCTACAGTATGCCTTCAGATTAATTGTTATTTGTCCAAAAGCTAAATGATATACACCAAAATGTAAAATTCACATTTTCCTACATTGAGCCCAAGGCACTCAGTTGTAGTGTAGACTTCTTGGTGTAGACTATTATGAAAATCAAATAATAGTGGTAGGTTATATCAATTATCTTTGACAGTTCATTTGTTTCACTATTTAAGATGGATGGCCTGCTTTATTTGCAACATACTGAGAATACAAGAGGGAATGGTGATGGGTGGACCTCTCTCTCACACCACACACACGTACACACACAGCACGTTGCTTCAAAACAAATGTTCAATTCAACATGAAATTATCCAATACTTCACATACTTTACATTTTACAGAGAGAACCCATCAACCCCCCCCCCCTCTCTCCTTTTTCTTATTCCTGTCCCACTGATGCTCTAGAGTAGTCTTATATCAGCAGCTACTGTACCCTCTATAGAGTAGTCTTATATCAGCAGCTACTGTACCCTCTATAGAGTAGTCTTATATCAGCAGCTACTGTACCCTCTATAGAGTAGTCTTATATCAGCAGCTACTGTACCCTCTATAGAGTAGTCTTATATCAGCAGCTACTGTACCCTCTATAGAGTAGTCTTATATCAGCAGCTACTGTACCCTCTATAGAGTAGTCTTATAGCAGCAGCTACTGTACCCTCTATAGAGTAGTCTTATATCAGCAGCTACTGTACCCTCTATAGAGTAGTCTTATATCAGCAGCTACTGTACCCTCTATAGAGTAGTCTTATATCAGCAGCTACTGTACCAGACACTGTGCCCTCTATAGAGTAGTCTTATAGCAGCAGCTACTGTACCAGACACTGTGCCCTCTACAGAGTAGTCTTATATCAGCAGCTACTGTACCAGACACTGTGCCCTCTATAGAGTAGTCTTATATCAGCAGCTACTGTACCAGACACTGTGCCCTCTACAGAGTAGTCTTATATCAGCAGCTACTGTACCAGACACTGTGCCCTCTACAGAGTAGTCTTATATCAGCAGCTACTGTACCCTCTATAGAGTAGTCTTATAGCAGCAGCTACTGTACCCTCTATAGAGTAGTCTTATATCAGCAGCTACTGTACCAGACACTGTGCCCTCTACAGAGTAGTCTTATAGCAGCAGCTACTGTACCAGACACTGTACCCTCTATAGAGTAGTCTTATAGCAGCAGCTACTGTACCAGACACTGTACCCTCTATAGAGTAGTCTTATAGCAGCAGCTACTGTACCAGACACTGTGCCCTCTATAGAGTAGTCTTATAGCAGCAGCTACTGTACCAGACACTCAGACCCATGTTCTTCTCCAGATCATTTAAATCACCTTGGGGTCACATGAAGGGAGATATTCTCAAACACAATCAGCTAAGAATATTCCAGCGTCTGTCCTTGTGAAATAAACACAGGATAGTTGTTAATTCTGTGGAATGTGACTGACCAATGCCTGGCTCATAGTGGATTTAACAAGGTCAAAATATGATTGAAATGTATCCATTTAAAGTCATCTGTTCTTTCAAAGGTGCTGTCATTGCTGTTGTGATGTTAACATCCATACAGGCAGATACGAATAAACAAAGCTTGTGTACTGCATTGTGGGTAAATACTGTTTGTTGTGAGCTCTACTATGGATGGTTCTCTGGCCAGATCCTTGTATTGGTCATCAAAGTGTACCATGAACAGGCAAGATGTTAAGAGTCGAGTAGCACAATCCACTGTGTTGTGACTGAGAACTGTTATTCTGGGACCTTCTACTCTATCAAATCAAATCACATTTTATTGGTAGCATACACATGTTTTGCAGATGTTATTGCGGGTGTAGCGAAATGCTTGTGTTCCCAGCTCCAACAGTGCAATAATATCTAACAATTCACAACAATACACACAGATCTAAAGGTAAAAGAGTGGAATTAAGAACTCTAGAACCCTGGACGGGTTCTACCCTGGTCCAGCCTAAACCACCAGAACAACAACTACAGATGATAGATGCCTTCCACTGCAGCCACTATTACTACTGTATAGTTACTACTGCTAGCCTGCGTGGCAAATGGAATCTGGGAAACATGGGCTTTGGTGTGAGGTCCAGGCAGGGTCGCTCACGTTCATTAGGCCACCGTAGCGAAACGTTGTGCAACGGAAAAAGAAAATGAGTGGTTCTTATTTGACAAGTTTAGGTAGTAGACCTTCCTCCCCGTTTCAGACAATTTTCTTCAGTTTCATGACTTGTGGACACGACCCAGTGCCCTCTTAGAGAAAAAGTTCCAAAAGGTTTCTTCAGTTTCATGACTTGTGAACACGACCCAGTGCCCTCTTAGAGAAAAGGTTCCAAAAGGTTTCTTCAGTTTCATGACTTGTGGACACGACCCAGTGCCCTCTTAGAGAAAAGGTTCCAAAAGGTTTCTTCAGTTTCATGACTTGTGAACACGACCCAGTGCCCTCTTAGAGAAAAGGTTCCAAAAGGTTTCTTCAGTTTCATGACTTGTGAACACGACCCAGTGCCCTCTTAGAGAAAAGGTTCCAAAAGGTTTCTTCAGTTTCATGACTTGTGGACACGACCCAGTGCCCTCTTAGAGAAAAGGTTCCAAAAGGTTTCTTCAGTTTCATGACTTGTGAACACGACCCAGTGCCCTCTTAGAGAAAAGGTTCCAAAAGGTTTCTTCAGTTTCATGACTTGTGAACACGACCCAGTGCCCTCTTAGAGAAAAGGTTCCAAAAGGTTTCTTCAGTTTCATGACTTGTGGACACGACCCAGTGCCCTCTTAGAGAAAAGGTTCCAAAAGGTTTCTTCAGTTTCATGACTTGTGGACACGACCCAGTGCCCTCTTAGAGAAAAGGTTCCAAAAGGTTTCTTCAGTTTCATGACTTGTGAACACGACCCAGTGCCCTCTTAGAGAAAAGGTTCCAAAAGGTTTCTTCAGTTTCATGACTTGTGAACACGACCCAGTGCCCTCTTAGAGAAAAGGTTCCAAAAGGTTTCTTCAGTTTCATGACTTGTGGACACGACCCAGTGCCCTCTTAGAGAAAAGGTTCCAAAAGGTTTCTTCAGTTTCATGACTTGTGAACACGACCCAGTGCCCTCTTAGAGAAAAGGTTCCAAAAGGTTTCTTCAGTTTCATGACTTGTGAACACGACCCAGTGCCCTCTTAGAGAAAAGGTTCCAAAAGGTTTCTTCAGTTTCATGACTTGTGAACACGACCCAGTGCCCTCTTAGAGAAAAGGTTCCAAAAGGTTTCTTCAGTTTCATGACTTGTGAACACGACCCAGTGCCCTCTTAGAGAAAAGGTTCCAAAAGGTTTCTTCAGTTTCATGACTTGTGAACACGACCCAGTGCCCTCTTAGAGAAAAGGTTCCAAAAGGTTTCTTCGGTTGTCCACATAGGGGAACCCTTTTTGGTTCCAGGTTGAACCCTTTTGGGTTCCATGTAAAACTCTCTGTGGGAAGGGTTCTATTTGGAACCCAAAAAGGTTCTACCTGGAACCAAAAGGGGTTCTTCAAAGGGTTCTCCTATGGGGACAGCCGAAGAACCCTTTTAGGTTCTAGATAGCACTTTTCTTTTTCTAAGAATGTACTACAGCACCACGTCCGGCCTGAAGGCTAATGACTGTATATGTTCTTTAAAGAACCAGGGAATCCCACTACTTCTACTGTATTTTAATCAATTCCACTCACACATTGCTCATCCTAATATTCCTTTTACCTTTAGATATGTGTATATTGTTGTGAATTGTTAGATATTATTGCACGGTTGGAGCTGGGAACACAAGCATTTCAGTACACCCGCAATAACATCTGCTAAACATGTGTCTGCGACCAATAAAATAGTATTTGATCAAATTGTATTTGATTTAGTCATATTAGGCCAAACCTTTGGTTTCCCCTGACGAGGATCTGTTTCTGGGCCTCTTTCTCTTCTGATTTGATCAGGTACAGACCACTGCCTGTTTGGGTTACTTGTCTTTACATAACTAACTTATGCTAACGAGAATCTCTAAACAGTGACCGGCTTGTCTTGATGTTTATATACTGTTTTTTTAGGGACTTTCTTCATGGTTGTGAGCTGGCTCAGCCTGTGGTGTATATATACAGCAGTTTACTTATTCTACTTATTCCACCGTTTCTCTGCTGTAGGTTGCAATGGCACCAGAGCTCGTAGAGTTTCACGTTTTAATAGCATGTGCACAAGGACAGTGAAATGCCTTTCTTGCGAGCTCTAAACCCAACAATGCAGTATTCAGTATCAAGGTAGTACTAAAAATAACAGGGTAGAACAGAAACACACTGAAATAAGATGAACATGAGAAAGTAAGAAGCTGCAGTACAGTATATACAGAGTCAGTTCCAATACCATACGTCCAATGTGCAGGGATACTGGAGGGATAGAGGTAGATATGTATAGGGGTCAGGTGACTAGGCATCAGGATGTATGATAAACAGAGTAGTAGCAGCATAAAGTGTGCAAAGCTGGCTACTTTGAAGAATCTCAAATATGAAATATATTTTGATTAAAGACCTTATTCAAGTCGACCTCGGAGAGCGAGATCCCCCAGTCCTCTGGGCCCTCACGCATGGCATGGTGTGGTTATTGTCGAAGCATGTGTTAGATGCGTTGAGTTAGTCTGGTAGAGAGGCATAGTTGGGCAGATCACTCCTGGGTCTTCCTTTGTAATCTGTAATGGACTGTAGCCCCTAGGCTCCCAAATCTAGTGGTCTAAGGCACTACATCTCAGTGCAAGAGGCATCATTACAGTCTCTGGTTCAAATCCAGGCTGTATCACATCCAGTCGTGATTGGGAGTCCCATAGGGATTGGGAGTCCCACTTTATTCCTATGTTGTCCTTTTGCTCGTTTGATGTAGAAACACAATCCTGTTTATGAGATTAGTGCAGCAGAATAAGGTTTAGGTTTAAGGTCAACGGTCTTTTCATTGCACTTTCATTTCATTGACTCTAAAAGGCTGTGAATCAGGGTTGGAGTCAATCCTATTTCCATTCAGTCAAATCAAAAAGTAAACTGAAATTCCAATTTGAGGAAGATTAGTACTTTTAGTTTACTTCATGAATTGACTGGATTGAAACCGAATTGACCCCAACTATGCTGTGAAATGCACAAACCATGGTCAGAATGGGTTTCTAGTATGTGAACACTGGACACTGTTTGCTTTGCTATTGCACAACGATGCCTTGAAGTTGGCAACGTGGTGACATTGCAATGGCCTTGTCATCCCGTCTGATGGAAATGAGGAAATCGAGGGCCAATGAAGAGCACGACCAAGCATCTGAACCTGTTGAGAAAGTCTCTGGCACACACTGCCTTTTAAAATCCAGCTGTGTAAACCCATAACCTCTGGAAGGACTTTTAATCTCTGGAAATTCTTTGGTCGATGTTCACCAGTGAAAACCAGACAATATTCTTTGTAATTTTCCCGATGCCATTAACGGGCTAAGCTATGATGAAGGGGTATTTTTATACACAAACCATTCTGATGAAGTAAATCCTTGGCCTGCTTCAGAGTTGACCTCATTTGGCCTGGTGTACTAGTTTGGTGCTGGTCCCTGTCTTCAGGATACATCGCATTTCTTAACGCAAGAGGTTCAAGTTGGGACCTCCTGCCCTCTCAGTAGAGGTGACTGGCATGAATGACACTCTGTCAACCTAGTTTCCGTGTGGTCCATTGTAGGTTGGTGTGGTGGGGTGGCAGGCAAGAGGAGGGACGGCAGCTTCGGTCACTTTCTTTAAAGGAGCTTCAGTATTTGTCTTCTATTGGACAGAGGACAGGAAAGATGGGAAGCGAGTGTGTCGCACAGGGCTGGGAATTGCCAGGGACGTCGTGATACAATATTATCACCATACTTAGGTGCCGATACCATATGTTTTGCGATTTTCACAATTCTGTATGCATTGCAATTCGATACTGTGATTTTATTGTGTTTTGATGCTCCAAAAATATTGCTCACCATTTGTCTTCTGCAGAGGGACAAGAGAGAGCCGTGAGAAAACGAGGTTTGATCAGTCATGGAAATAAAAGTGCTGAAAACACTGGTGTTTTGGTGCAAGTACAGCCAACTAGCGCAAAAATAATATTGCGATATAGTCAAAACGACGCGATATATCATAAAAAAATGGTATCCCGGTATGTAACTGTATCGACCCCGCCCATCACTAATGTCACAGGCAGCAGGTGACATTTGCACCCATGCTGACACTGGTAGGTGTGTGTTCTGTAGCTAGACCCCCAAGGCCACTTGGTACCTTGCGTTGTCTTTAGGCAGAGGTGTACAGTCAATCCCAGGGGTGGGGTATTTCCTTGTCTGTCTGACATGTACTGAAGCGTATGACCTTGATATCCTGTTAGCTCCTGGACTACTGCGATAACAACACCATGTACTGAAGCGTATGACCTTGATATCCTGTTAGCTCCTGGACTACTGCGATAACAACACCATGTACTGAAGCGTATGACCTTGATATCCTGTTCGCTCCTTGTGGACTACTGCGATAACAACACCATGTACTGAAGCGTATGACCTTGATATCCTGTTCGCTCCTTGACTACTGCGATAACACCATGTACTGAAGCGTATGACCTTGATATCCTGTTCGCTCCTGGACTACTGCGATAACACCATGTACTGAAGCGTATGACCTTGATATCCTGTTCGCTCCTGGACTACTGCGATAACAACACCATGTACTGAAGCGTATGACCTTGATATCCTGTTCGCGCCTTGACTACTGCGATAACACCATGTACTGAAGCGTATGACCTTGATATCCTGTTCGCTCCTGGACTAGTGCGATAACAACACCATGTACTGAAGCGTATGACCTTGATATCCTGTTCGCTCCTTGACTACTGCGATAACACCATGTACTGAAGCGTATGACCTTGATATCCTGTTCGCTCCTGGACTACTGCGATAACAACACCATGTACTGAAGCGTATGACCTTGATATCCTGTTCGCGCCTTGTGGACTACTGCGATAACAACACCATGTACTGAATATACTGGAAGTCTTCTTCTAATTGGCATCTCCAGACAGTTTATTCAATGATGAGAAGGGATTGACCAGAAACAAATCCATTTCCATCCACATTAATTGAAATCCTCCCGTCAGGACTGACTGGTTACGGAGCCCTTCGATGCCGCTCGACGATCAGATGTTATGTCAGTCATGCATTTGACCAAGCAGTCCACTGCCTCGTATTGCTTCTAGTTGGAGGGATGTGTACCTATGGAGACATTTTGGGAAAAGGAATGCAAACCTTTTGGGATCTGAAAAAAGTAGGCTGACTGGTTTCTGCTCTGAAGACAGGCCCTGCTGCAAGCTGTGTCAACAGACGATACCATTAAAACCACATCCTTTTCTGTCCAAAGCAAAAATCTGCGCCAGCTTTGACATCACAACAGCTCCTTATGTACTCAGGGTTTGGCTGGGCTGTTTGTTTATCACGTGGATAGGTTGGCTAACGGTTGTTCATTCTACTAAGTGAGATGATATTTCCATGCTTTTGAAGTCTTGAGCGGATAGCTAACGCAGACGAGTGCTTGAATTGGGCCAGTGTTCATCAGGCTTACCAGCACTTTACCAGAATTGAACTGCCTGAGTATCGACACCTCTAGGTTAGTCGCTGTAAAACATGAATACCGGCATTGTGAAAATTAAAGCGGACCGGCACCTTTTCATTCTACTTCAAGCACTGATACAGTCTGTCCTGTGTAGTATGGTAAGACAGGACGGATGAGGACTGATACAGTCTGTCCTGTGTAGTATGGTAAGACAGGACGGATGAGGACTGATACAGTCTGTCCTGTGTAGTATGGTAAGACAGGACGGATGAGGACTGATACAGTCTGTCCTGTGTAGTATGGTAAGACAGGACGGATGAGGACTGATACAGTCTGTCCTGTGTAGTATGGTAAGACAGGACGGATGAGGACTGATGCAGTCTGTCCTGTGTAGTATGGTAAGACAGGACGGATGAGGACTGAAACAGTCTGTCCTGTGCAGTATGGTAAGACAGGACGGATGAGGTCGATGCAGTCTGTCCTGTGTAGTATGGTAAGACAGGACGGATGAGGACTGATACAGTCTGTCCTGTGTAGTATGGTAAGACAGGACGGATGAGGACTGATGCAGTCTGTCCTGTGCAGTATGGTAAGACAGGACGGTTGAGGTCTGATGCAGTCTGTCCTGTGCAGTATGGTAAGACAGGACGGATGAGGACTGATGCAGTCTGTCCTGTGCAGTATGATAAGACAGGACGGATGAGGACTGATGCAGTCTGTCCTGTGCAGTATGATAAGACAGGACGGTTGAGGTCTGATGCAGTCTGTCCTGTGCAGTATGATAAGACAGGACGGATGAGGTCTGATGCAGTCTGTCCTGTGTAGTATGGTAAGACAGGACGGTTGAGGTCTGATGCAGTCTGTCCTGTGCAGTATGGTAAGACAGGACGGATGAGGACTGATGCAGTCTGTCCTGTGCAGTATGATAAGACAGGACGGATGAGGACTGATGCAGTCTGTCCTGTGCAGTATGATAAGACAGGACGGATGAGGACTGATGCAGTCTGTCCTGTGCAGTATGGTAAGACAGGACGGATGAGGACTGATGCAGTCTGTCCTGTGCAGTATGATAAGACAGGACGGTTGAGGGTCTTTGGCAGCACTACAACATGAGCAGCTATACGTGACGTTTCAGAGAAATGTACCATAAACCAGATTTATGGTTTTATATTTCAGTTAGTGAAGAGGTGTGATGACATGCAACACACAATTCCCTGAGGACAGTTCCTGTTGAGTTTATGGACAACCATTAGATTTCATTCCTAGTAGATTCTCCAAAATGATTGAGGGACACAATGGGGAACACTTGACGTGAGAGCTAATTGTTTGGTTTGAGTGGATTGATGAATTTGGCATTGCTGCGGAGGGAGCAAGCTCAGTTGGTAGAGCATGGCGATTGCAACATCAGGATAGTGGGTTCGATTATCAGAACAACCCATACGTAATACATGTATGGGTACATGACTGAGTCGCTTTGGATAAAAGCATCTGCTAAATGGTATACTGTATATGGAATGAGGTTTAGATTGGATAAAAGAGTCTGCTAAATGGTATACTGTATATGGAATGAGGTTTAGATTGGATAAAATAGTCTGCTAAATGGTATACTGTATATGGAATGAGGATTAGATTGGGTAAAAGAGTCTGCTAAATGGTATACTGTATATGGAATGAGGATTAGATTGGATAAAATAGTCTGCTAAATGGTATATTGTATATGGAATGAGGATTAGATTGGGTAAAAGAGTCTGCTAAATGGTATACTGTATATGGAATGAGGATTAGATTGGATAAAAGAGTCTGCTAAATGGTATACTGTATATGGAATGAGGATTTAGCATCTGCTAAATGGTAATTTACTGTCTTTCTTTTGATTTGACCTAATCATTTTAGCTCCTAGTGGAGCAAAGAGCCTCAACAGTGTATCTCCAGCAAACCCAGTTCAGATCAGTTTCCTTAACTTCATTCCAGGTGAATCCTAGTTCCTACCCTCTTCATCCCTTCTTCATTGGTTCTTCTCAATGTCTTCCTCGATGTCCAACCCTGTGGATCCCACTGAAGTGCCTGTCTTGTTAGTCTTTAGAGGGCAGGAATAGAGAGCAGGAATAGAGAGCAGGAATAGAGGGCAGGAATAGAGGGCAGGAATAGAGGGCAGGAATAGAGGGCAGGAATAGAGGGCAGGAATAGAGAGCAGGAATAGAGAGCAGGAATAGAGGGCGGGAATAGAGGGCGGGAATAGAGGGCAGGAATAGAGAGCAGGAATAGAGAGCAGGAATAGAGAGCAGGAATAGAGAGCAGGAATAGAGGGCAGGAATAGAGAGCAGGAATAGAGAGCAGGAATAGAGGGCAGGAATAGAGGGCAGGAATAGAGAGCAGGAATAGAGAGCAGGAATAGAGGGCGGGAATAGAGGGCGGGAATAGAGGGCAGGAATAGAGAGCAGGAATAGAGAGCAGGAATAGAGAGCAGGAATAGAGGGCAGGAATAGAGGGCAGGAATAGAGAGCAGGAATAGAGAGCAGGAATAGAGGGCAGGAATAGAGGGCAGGAATAGAGAGCAGGAATAGAGAGCAGGAGTTGTCGGCCGCTGGCTGAACCAGAACCCTTCTCCTCCTCTACAATTAAATGACAAGCATGGACATTTTCCCATCTGCATATTGTTCTAAAATGTTTGCTGATGACCAAGCAAGTATCCCAACTAGTCTGTTTGTTGCTTGTGAAAGAAAGTACACTCTGTTCCACAACCACTCCTGATCTTGTTGCAGCCTGCCAGATAATTATTCTTGTCTTTTCACAGCCTTTGGTTATCTTGTTTCTAGTAAACATTGGCATTTCCTATAATGATTTTATCTGTGGTCAACTGTTTTCAGGCAACATTGTCATTTCCTACAATGATTTTATCTTGAGACCGAGCGCAAATCAACTGGTGTGCAACTCTGGTTAGAAATGAACACACACCACACACTCCATGTTAGTCATAATCATCATTCAGTGGACTCTCCCAGGTTGCACCTCTGCAGGGTGGAGTTGCATAGTAGTCTGGGAAAGTTACTAGGATGAGTAGTTTAGCCTTCCCATAGATTACAAATGAACTTGAAATGGAAAGAGTTTTGGAAATGCTGTTTTACAATGTAACACTGAATGGGTAACTGGAATCTTAAAACAAATGTCAGATTTTTCCAGACCCATAATTGAGTGTTCCCTTTGTGTTGCTTTTTTTGAATGATTGTCTCACAATTTTAATCAAGGAGTTCTAACTTTTTAATGACTTGTAAAATGTTTAATTGACTGTCAACAATTAATATGATTATAAATCCTTTATAAACCCGTAACAGTATTGTAAAGTGTTACCCTTTAACTCAGTTTAGGGGGGACAGTCAGAGTGAACAAGGAGTTGGTTTATGATGAGCCACTTCCTGGTAAATCTACCCTCCTTGAACATCTGTCAACAGGCTTTATCAAGGCCTTGTTTAAGTCCTATTTTTTGAGTGCCCTTTTCAGTGTCCATCCATACTGTGCTGCCTGTACCCCCCCCCCCCCCCCTTCCAGCATGGTGGTACCTCATTTCGGCTCACCTTGGGGGCCAGGCAGAGCATGGTGTTTGTTGACTACACAGTGTACACTGTTGTTATGGCACAGGGCCAATGAGAGCAGACTGTAACATGCATCACATCTCCCATCCAATTACACTGATATAGTGTGTCAACCAAACACAGCCTCAAATGGCCCTAAAGGGGCACATACAACCACAGTAAGACGTCCAAAAGCAGCCCCACTGTTCCAGCAGCTCTATAGTGTAATGAATCGGATGGATGGCTGCTGGTAACCATCCGGTCATTCAGACAGGACGTGTGTTTTTATCCCCACTATTAGACATACATGTGGCAGCTAGAGGTTAAACCATTTGGATTTAAACCTGAGGAAGATTACATGTATTAGTTTGTTTCTGGACTTTCTCAGTCAATTCTTCGTAGGTTTGGTGATTGGAAAATCGGATGGTGTTAGGAGTTGAAATGTGTAAATGGTAGGACTCATGATCTGCGCAGGATCAATGGAGAGGGACATTACACGTCACGATCCAATCAGGTTAGTGTATTTTCAAAAGGAAATACCAAATGACAAAATGATATTACATGAGGAGAGTACTGTATTAGCCATGTACACAGAACCCAGCTCTCATTTCCAAGAGCAGACTAGTTTCACAGTACATTTCAGACCGACAGCATTGTCCACCAATCCAAGTGACGCAGCACAATTGTGTCACTCCACAGTCCAGTCAGTCGATATATATCCTTGCTTGGTGCCTTTGGAACATTCCACCTGACTTTCTTTACCATCGGAGGGAATCAGAAGTGTCCGGTGTCTGATTCCTGCTCAGCCAGTGAGGATTGTTTCTGCACACTCCGGTCAAGGGGATGACCACCAATCCCCCTGGAGGAGCAGGAGGGTTTCCCTACACTGGTTGTCCATGGGGCTGTAACACTAGCAGCTGTGTGTTTCAGAATGGCAGAGTGTGGAACACAGAGGGAAAGAGGGAGTGTGTGTGCGTGAGGATCATTCTGCAAGGATCACTCAGTGCAGTACTGTGGGGTCCCCTGGGCATGTTTGGTGTTGTGTGTGTGTGTGTGTGTGTGTGTGTGTGTGTGTGTGTGTGTGTGTGTGTGTGTGTGTGTGTGTGTGTGTGTGTGTGTGTGTGTGTGTGTGTGTGTGTGTGTGTGTGTGTGTGTGTGTGTGGCCTCAGAGAAAAGGTGCTCTGTGCTTCCGTCTGAGACTGTTTGTAGACTATAGTGAGACTGTGTGTAGACTATAGTGAGACTGTGTGTAGACTATAGTGAGACTGTGTGTAGACTATAGTGAGACTGTGTGTAGACTATAGTGAGACTGTTTGTAGACTATAGTGAGACTGCGTGTAGACTATAGTGAGACTGTGTGTAGACTATAGTGAGACTGTGTGTAGACTATAGTGAGACTGTTTGTAGACTATAGTGAGACTGTTTGTAGACTATAGTGAGACTGTTTGTAGACTATAGTGAGACTGTTGTGTAAAGTACATAAGTAAAAATACTTTAAAGTAATACTTATGTAGTTTTCTGTACTTTACTTTACTATTTATATTTTTGACTACTTTTACTTTTATTTCACTACATTCCTAAAGAAAATAATGTACTTTTTACTCAAGTAGTGTTTTACTGGGTGACTTTCACTTTTACTTGAGTCATTTTCTTTTAAGGTATCTTTACTTTTACTCAAGTATGACAATTTGGTACTTGTTCCACTACTGTGTGTAGACTATAGTGAGACTGTGTGTAGACTATAGTGAGACTGTGTGTAGACTATAGTGAGACTGTGTGTAGACTATAGTGAGACTGTTTGTAGACTATAGTGAGACTGCGTGTAGACTATAGTGAGACTGTGTGTAGACTATAGTGAGACTGTGTGTAGACTATAGTGAGACTGTTTGTAGACTATAGTGAGACTGTTTGTAGACTATAGTGAGACTGTTTGTAGACTATAGTGAGACTGTTGTGTAAAGTACATAAGTAAAAATACTTTAAAGTAATACTTATGTAGTTTTCTGTACTTTACTTTACTATTTATATTTTTGACTACTTTTACTTTTATTTCACTACATTCCTAAAGAAAATAATGTACTTTTTACTCAAGTAGTGTTTTACTGGGTGACTTTCACTTTTACTTGAGTCATTTTCTTTTAAGGTATCTTTACTTTTACTCAAGTATGACAATTTGGTACTTGTTCCACTACTGTGTGTAGACTATAGTGAGACTGTGTGTAGACTATAGTGAGACTGTGTGTAGACTATAGTGAGACTGTGTGTAGACTATAGTGAGACTGTGTGTAGACTATAGTGAGACTGTGTGTAGACTATAGTGAGACTGTGTGTAGACTATAGTGAGACTGTGTGTAGACTATAGTGAGACTGTGTGTAGACTATAGTGAGACTGTGTGTAGACTATAGTGAGACTGTGTGTAGACTATAGTGAGACTGTGTGTAGACTATAGTGAGACTGTGTGTAGACCTTACCCACTGGGCCCAGACGTCAATTCAATCTCTATTCCACGTTGGTTCAATGTCATTTAATTTGAAAGGATGAGGAAACCATGTTGATTCAAACAGTGTGTTCCCAGTGGTTAGTGTCTGAATGACTGCGAGGGCTGCCCTCTCAGAGCTGTTCTGATGCACACAGCAAACCATGCAGCTTGGGTAGAGTTTAGTGCTTTTTCCTGACTATGAACTTGATCTTAGTTGACTTCTCCCTCTCTGTCGATCCTGTTGGCTTCTCTCTTGCGCGCTCTCTCTCTCTTCCCCTGTCTCTCTCTCCCCATGTCTCTCTCTCCCCATGTCTCTCTCTCCCCCTGTCTATCTCTCCCCCTGTCTCTCTCCTCTCTCTCTGAATGTCACTGCTAGCATATGGTATTGCTATTGCTGGCCTGTCTCTTTCTAAACACATGAAATGGTGATGAGGATGATTCCACAACTGCAGAATGATTGCTATTCCTGCCACTCCTTAACTCTGTTTCCCTGCCTGGAGATATTCTACATTCCTCCATCACTCTCAACATCCTATCTCCTAGTATTCTCTCTCTCTCTCTCGTTGTCTTTTGTCCCTCCCTCTCCGTTCTCCCTGTCAACAGTTTGACTCTGTAAAACCTTAAAAGGAAATGTTTTTCTCGGGCCGTATTGTAATCCAATTAAGGCACATGCTTCATACTTCTTAGACAAAGTATAAATTCCCTAAAAGACTGTTCTTAGCCGTACCTGCGGTCGCCACCTTGGGGAATTGGACGACTGAACTCAAAGTAAACATCTGTTTGACATTAGTCTCCAGTCTGATTCACAGCTGAATGCAGCTAGGGCTGGACTGCACTGAGGTGAACCTCATCTTTCATTCATAGCAGCGTTTTCCACACTGCCCTTTGTTTGTTGCTAGGCAGTGGTACAGTTCTGGTTTTAAAAACCAATAGAAGAGATGTTCATATTAAAGGGATATTACACTCTAAAGTCTAAGTTTGTCAGATCTATTTATTTTTTATCTCAAAAGGGATCTTGTGTTGAGGAAAGTCCACCTCCCAGGCTATATAATGTGTAGATCCATAAATACACATCCCAGGCTATATATTGTGTCGATCCATAAATACACATCCAAGGCTATATAATGTGTAGATCCATAAATACACATCCCAGGCTATATATTGTGTAGACCCACAAATACACGTCCCAGGCTATGTATTGTGTAGATCCACAAATACACGTCCCAGGCTATATATTGTGTAGATCCATAAATACACATCCCAGGCTATGTATTGTGTAGATCCATAAATACACATCCCAGGCTATGTATTGTGTAGATCCATAAATACACATCCCAGACTATGTATTGTGCAGATGCATAAATACACCTCCCAGGCTATATATTGTGTAGATCCATAAATACACATCCCAGGCTATATATTGTGTCGATCCATAAATACACATCCCAGGCTATATATTGTGTAGATCCATAAATACACATCCCAGGCTATATATTGTGTAGACCCACAAATACACATCCCAGGCTATATATTGTGTAGATCCATAAATACACATCCCAGGCTATGTATTGTGTAGATACAGCTACATGCCACAATCCCTAATGAATGGAAAAGATGAGCACCATATAATTTCTGTATTTGTGGTGCTTATCTTTTCAATTCATTTTTGGTTGAGGCATAGTTGGCTCTGCCGAACCGATTGTAGGGGATGTGGAGCCATCTTAAGGTCTGTAAACCTCTGGCAAACTCTGACAACGGAGTGTAGTGTCCCCTTTAAGTAGCTGGTACAGCTATTAGAAAAAACCCAGTCTCCTGTAATTTCATTGGATCAGGATGTCTGCAAAACAAAAACAAACTGTAATTCCAGTGATAAAGCAACAAGTACATCTCTGTGGTGTACTGGTCCTAATGATGACAGACAGTTGTGGAATAGAGGGAACTTAACATCGTTACAGAGGAAGTTCATCTGTTTGGCAAGGACCATGTTTTTCCACTCCAACCTTTCTGCCTATTTCTTCCTTCCTTGTCCAACAACAAATCCTGTAAGAATCTCCTGAATCAGAGTGAAATGAGGAGAAAGAAGAAAAGAGGCTGGTTTGTGTCGCTGTCAGCACCTTCTACCCAGACTGATGGGCGGAGGGCTCGGGAGGAGGGGCCTGGGCCCGACAGTGTGTGACAACGTCCAGTGTGTGACTGATTTCCTGTGCGCATGTGTGCATTCTGGTTAAATTTTCCAAAAGATTGCTGACTAGCTTCCTCAGAGCAGGCCAGGCACATTCCTCTCTCAGATTACAGCTGATGAAACACTCATGTGCCTCAGTCTTCCTACCAGCACCTGGTTGGCACCTGAACCATCTGCAGACCAGACAGGGCAACATAGTTAAACCAGGAGTGTGTCTCAGTCTTCCTACCAGCACCTGGTTGGCACCTGAACCATCTGCAGACCAGACAGGGCAACATAGTTAAACCAGGAGTGTGTCTCAGTCTTCCTACCAGCACCTGGTTGGCACCTGAACCATCTGCAGACCAGACAGGGCAACATAGTTAAACCAGGAGTGTGTCTCAGTCTTCCTACCAGCACCTGGTTGGCACCTGAACCATCTGCAGACCAGACAGGGCAACATAGTTAAACCAGGAGTGTGTCTCAGTCTTCCTACCAGCACCTGGTTGGCACCTGAACCATCTGCAGACCAGACAGGGCAACATAGTTAAACCAGGAGTGTGTCTCAGTCTTCCTACCAGCACCTGGTTGGCACCTGAACCATCTGCAGACCAGACAGGGCAACATAGTTAAACCAGGAGTGTGTCTCAGTCTTCCTACCAGCACCTGGTTGGCACCTGAACCATCTGCAGACCAGACAGGGCAACATAGTTAAACCAGGAGTGTTGAATTAAAGACAGGGCAGCATAGTTAAACCAGGAGTGTTGAATTAAAGACAGGGCAGCATAGTTAAACCAGGAGTGTTGAATTAAAGACAGGGCAGCATAGTTAAACCAGGCGTGTTGAATTAAAGACAGGGCAGCATAGTTAAACCAGGAGTGTTGAATTAAAGACAGGGCAGCATAGTTAAACCAGGCGTGTTGAATTAAAGACAGGGCAGCATAGTTAAACCAGGAGTGTTGAATTAAAGACAGGGCAACATAGTTAAACCAGGAGTGTTGAATTAAAGACAGGGCAACATAGTTAAACCAGGAGTATTGAATTAAAGACAGGGCAACATAGTTAAACCAGGAGTGTTGAATTAAAGGCAGGGCAGCATAGTTAAACCAGGAGTGTTGAATTAAAGACAGGGCAACATAGTTAAACCAGGAGTGTTGAATTAAAGACAGGGCAACATAGTTAAACCAGGAGTATTGAATTAAAGACAGGGCAACATAGTTAAACCAGGAGTGTTGAATTAAAGACAGGACAACATAGTTAAACCAGGAGTGTTGAATTAGACAGGACAACATAGTTAAACCAGGAGTGTTGAATTAAAGACAGGACAACATAGTTAAACCAGGAGTGTTGAATTAAAGACAGGGCAACATAGTTAAACCAGGAGTGTTGAATTAAAGACAGGGGAACATAGTTAAACCAGGAGTGTTGAATTAAAGACAGGGCAGCATAGTTAAACCAGGAGTGTTGAATTAAAGACAGGGCAACATAGTTAAACCAGGAGTATTGAATTAAAGACAGGGCAGCATAGTTAAACCAGGCGTGTTGAATTAGACAGGACAACATAGTTAAACCAGGAGTGTTGAATTAAAGACAGGGCAACATAGTTAAACCAGGAGTGTTGAATTAGACAGGACAACATAGTTAAACCAGGAGTGTTAAATTAAAGACAGGGCAACATAGTTAAACCAGGAGTGTTGAATTAAAGGCAGGGCAGCATAGTTAAACCAGGAGTGTTGAATTAAAGACAGGACAACATAGTTAAACCAGGTGTGTTGAATTAAAGACAGGGCAGCATAGTTAAACCAGGAGTGTTGAATTAAAGACAGGGCAACATAGTTAAACCAGGTGTGTTGAATTAAAGACAGGGCAGCATAGTTAAACCAGGAGTGTTGAATTAAAGACAGGGCAACATAGTTAAACCAGGAGTGTTGAATTAAAGACAGGGCAGCATAGTTAAACCAGGCGTGTTGAATTAAAGACAGGGCAACATAGTTAAACCAGGAGTGTTGAATTAAAGACAGGGCAACATAGTTAAACCAGGAGTGTTGAATTAAAGACAGGGCAACATAGTTAAACCAGGAGTGTTGAATTAAAGACAGGGCAACATAGTTAAACCAGGCGTGTTGAATTAAAGGCAGGGCAACATAGTTAAACCAGGAGTATTGAATTAAAGGCAGGACAACATAGTTAAACCAGGAGTGTTGAATTAAAGGCAGGACAACATAGTTAAACCAGGAGTGTTGAATTAAAGACAGGGCAACATAGTTAAACCAGGAGTGTTGAATTAAAGACAGGGCAACATAGTTAAACCAGGAGTATTGAATTAAAGACAGGGCAACATAGTTAAACCAGGAGTATTGAATTAAAGACAGGGCAGCATAGTTAAACCAGGAGTGTTGAATTAAAGGCAGGACAACATAGTTAAACCAGGAGTATTGAATTAGACAGGGCAACATAGTTAAACCAGGAGTGTTGAATTAAAGACAGGGCAACATAGTTAAACCAGGAGTATTGAATTAAAGACAGGGCAGCATAGTTAAACCAGGAGTGTTGAATTAAAGACATTACAACATAGTTAAACCAGGAGTGTTGAATTAAAGACAGGGCAACATAGTTAAACCAGGAGTGTTGAATTAAAGACAGGGCAGCATAGTTAAACCAGGCGTGTTGAATTAAAGACAGGGCAACATAGTTAAACCAGGAGTGTTGAATTAAAGACAGGGCAACATAGTTAAACCAGGAGTGTTGAATTAAAGACAGGGCAACATAGTTAAACCAGGAGTGTTGAATTAAAGACAGGGCAACATAGTTAAACCAGGCGTGTTGAATTAAAGGCAGGGCAACATAGTTAAACCAGGAGTATTGAATTAAAGGCAGGACAACATAGTTAAACCAGGAGTGTTGAATTAAAGACAGGGCAACATAGTTAAACCAGGAGTATTGAATTAAAGACAGGGCAACATAGTTAAACCAGGAGTATTGAATTAAAGACAGGGCAGCATAGTTAAACCAGGAGTGTTGAATTAAAGGCAGGACAACATAGTTAAACCAGGAGTATTGAATTAGACAGGGCAACATAGTTAAACCAGGAGTGTTGAATTAAAGACAGGGCAACATAGTTAAACCAGGAGTATTGAATTAAAGACAGGGCAGCATAGTTAAACCAGGAGTGTTGAATTAAAGGCAGGACAACATAGTTAAACCAGGAGTGTTGAATTAAAGGCAGGACAACATAGTTAAACCAGGAATGTTGTTAAAGGAGAAGCAAACGACCAGAGCGAGGAATCTAGGACCAGGAGGGAAAACGGACTTTCATCTGTTTTGGAGCAAACCTAGCCAATATGTTACACCCAAACAGTCTAAACTTATGCACAGTCTGAACAGACGGTAAAAACGTGGGTCTATAAAGCATTTTACTGTTGTTCTCTTCCATCCCATAACGCCCTTAAACCGTCAGTGTCTGACTGACCAGTAAAACGGAAATAGATTATTTCAGTAGAGTTAAAACATGTCTCCCTCTCTTCCGCTCTTCTAGTGATCAGGGCCAAGGTGGTTGGAAAGAAAGTGGTTGAGGCTGGTAATGACGTCTATGGCAACACCATCAAGAGGATCAAGTACGACATCAAACAGATCAAGGTATGATCAGACTTTTTATTAAGTGCTTTCTGCAGTCAGCGAAGTTCAGACCTGCATATGGACATGTTTGATAGATCCTTCTCTTCCTCTCCTTGTGATTGGACAGATGTTTAAAGGTCCTGACCGGGATATCGACGCCATCTTCACTGCACCCTCCTCAGCCGTTTGTGGCGTTACTCTGGAAACCAACGGCAACAAGGAGTATCTCTTCACAGGTGCGGTTCTCACTATGTTACCAAGATCTATTGCCAGCACTGGTTCAACTACCAAGAAATGCTTACAGCATTATGACCATCCTACTGACTGCATCCCACTGACCATCCTATTGACCATCCCACTGACCATCCCACTGATTGCATCCTACTGACCATCCTACTGACTGCATCCCACTGACCATCCTACTGACCATCCTACTGACCATCCCACTGATTGCATCCTACTGACCATCCTACTGACTGCATCCCACTGACCATCCTCCTGACCATCCTACTGACCATCCCACTGACTGCATCCTACTGACCATCCTACTGACTGCATCCCACTGACCATCCCACTGACCATCTTACTGACCATCCTACTGACCATCCCACTGACCATCCTACTGACCATCCTATTGACCATCCCACTGACCATCCCACTGACCATCCTACTGACTGCATCCCACTGACCATCCCACTGACCATCCTATTGACCATCCCACTGACCATCCTACTGACCATCCTACTGACCATCCCACTGACCATCCTACTGACCATCCCACTGACCATCCCACTGACCATCCTACTGACCATCCTACTGACCATCCTACTGACCATCCTACTGACCATCCCACTGACCATCCTACTGAGCATCCCACTGACTGCATCCCACTGACCATCCCACTGACCATCGTACTGACCATCCCACTGACCATCCCACTGACCACCCTACTGACCATCCCACTGACCATCCCACTGACCATCCTACTGACCATCCCACTGACCATCCTACTGACCATCCTACTGACCATCCTACTGACCATCCCACTGACCATCCCACTGACCATCCTACTGACCACCCTACTGACCATCCCACTGACCACCCTACTGACCATCCCACTGACCATCCCACTGACCATCCTACTGACCATCCTACTGACCATCCCACTGACCATCCCACTGACCATCCTACTGACCATCCCACTGACCATCCCACTGACCATCCCACTGACTGCATCCCACTGACCATCCTACTGACCATCCTACTGACCATCCCAGTGACTGCATCCCACTGACCATCCCACTGACCATTCTACTGACCATCCTACTGACCATCCTACTGACCATCCCACTGACCATCCCACTGACCATCCCACTGACTGCATCCCACTGACCATCCCACTGACCATCCTACTGACCATCCCAGTGACTGCATCCCACTGACCATCCCACTGACCATTCTACTGACCATCCTACTGACCATTCTACTGACCATCCTACTGACCATCCCACTGACCATTCTACCTGACCATTCTACTGACCATCCCACTGACCATCCTACTGACCATCCTACTGACCATCCCACTGACCATCCTACTGACCATCCCACTGACCATCCCACTGACCATCCCACTGACCACCCTACTGACCATCCCACTGACCATCCTACTGACCACCCTACTGACCATCCCACTGACCATCCCACTGACCATCCTACTGACCATCCCACTGACCATCCCACTGACCATCCCACTGACCATCCTACTGACCATCCTACTGACCATCCCACTGACCATCCTACTGACCATCCCACTGACCATCCCACTGACCATCCTACTGACCATCCCACTGACCATCCCACTGACCATCCCACTGACCATCCTACTGACCATCCTACTGACTGCATGCTGTATGAGAAAACAAGTGCTTTAGAACAATACATTTTGGTACAACTTCAGGTTTTCATTTATAATAACTTTTTTTTAAATAAAGGTTTGTTTTTAAATTAATGATGTATACCCATTGATTCTTGAAGAATATAGCTTGTATATTAGTAATGTCTTTAGTTCAACTGTTGTACCCCATCAGAACCCAAAATACAAGCTTGTTTTCATTTTAATCACATGCATGGTCAGTGTTTGCATCCATAGCTCTGTCTATGAATTTGAGGGTACGTTTCTTCAGCCCCATCCCTCAGCTTTTTACCAAAACCGTGGCGGGGTGTCTGCTTTGTTATTGTTGGAACTGCAGATTTCTAAATGAATCATGACAAATGTTATACATGCTTATGAATTAACCATTTTATAATTCTTATAAATGTTTATAAATATTGAAATATGAATTGATTTGAAGTATTTATGTACACTAGTTATAAATAGTTTATGAATGCTTATTCAAGTTATTATAAAGTGTTACCCACTCGAAGAGTTCCAGTGTTCCTGTCTGTATCAGTATGTTTTCTCTATGGGACATAGACTCACTATCTCCTCTGTCTGCAGGCAAGCTGGAGACTGATGGAACCATGCATGTAACACTGTGTGACTTTATTGAGTCTTGGGAGGCCATGAGTGCCACACAAAAGAAGAGTTTGACTCAACGCTATGAGAGTGGCTGCAAGTGCAAGGTGTGTGTGGGTGTGTTTGATGGGAATTATAGGAATATTACAGTACACCAGTTTTGTTCAATATTTACACAGCACATTTTCTTAAAAAGATTACTCTGGTCACATTGGCAAACGCTATAGAATTGGGGTAATGATCAGTCGGTGATCTTGGTCTTTCTCTCTTTCTGCTCCGATCCACAGATCATCCGCTGCACTTCCATCCCCTGTACGATCAGCGCCCCAGAGGAGTGTCTGTGGACGGACTGGGTGATGGAAAAGAGCCACAGCGGTCCCCAGGCCCAACACTTTGCCTGTATCAATAGGAGCGATGGGTCCTGTGCCTGGTACAGGGGGATAGCACCACCCAAGAAGGAGTTCCTGGATATTGAAGACCCCTAAACTCTTCAGGCCATCCACCTACTGTTCAGAGTGACTAAAGATGTCTGCAATTAATACATGGAAAAGCAAAAGTACACAAAGCTACAAATCCAAATAATTATGATTAAATGAATCAGTGAAGTAGTTAATATCAATGAATTACAAGACCCATATTGACTTGTCCAGTTGTGATGTCACATAGAGAGGTCAGGTGACAGGTTGCAGGAAATAGTCCGTATGCAAGAGAGCAACAATCTGGAGAAAACAGCACTTTCTGACCCCCTCACCGCTCTAAAAGCGCTTACTGGTCACTTCTTGTACAAGTGCAATAAAAATAAACTACAAATCAAATATAGAGCTTCAAGTATTAATTGATATTGTGCCGTTCATTTGTCGCTCGTTTTTAAACTGGAACCAAAGGTGTTATTGAAACCCAAAAGGGTGATATCAAAGTGTTGTTGGCCGATGTGGTCGTGTTTCTAAATAGAACATTATTCCTAAACAATACCATCCTAAAGCCTGGGGAATGTTCAGCTGGGCACAATATTGTAGAACGTTCAGATCGTATGTTTAAATACATGAAGAACAAATATGTTTCTCTGACATAAAGGAAGGAATCATGTAAGCTCTATTCATGGCATTTCTATCTGCAACATTCAACCTTTGCCTACAACATTCAACACTAGCCTCCTGAACGTAGCCCTGAAGTAGTTTAGGTCGAAACCAGGGCTTCAGTTTTGTAATGTCATTGGCCAAATTAAACATGACTCAGATGCAGTGGAGGCTAGTGGGAGGAGCTATAGGAGGATGGGCTCATTATAATAGCTGAAATGGAATAAATTGAATGAGTCAAACATCTGGTTTGATACCGTTCCATTTATTCCATTCCAGCCATTACAATGAGCCCATCCTCCTATAGCTCCTCCCACCAGCCTCCGCTGCTCAGATTCTTTCTTCCTTGCTTCATAAGTCTGATAATATTATTCTTGGTGTATATTCTTCGGTGGGATAAATATTATGTTAATTTTAATGTACTAGACAGGAGTGGTCTAAAAAAAAATAGGTGCAGTGTCGTATAACTAGAAGTGCTTCATCATTCCTATTATAATATTAACTGGCTTATCTAAGGTCTTACTATGGACAAAACCCTTTGTTGATTTCTCTGCAACGGAGACTGTAAACCTGGCTGCTATGTTTATATACCTACACTGCACATGCCACACAGTACAGTCTGAAAACAAGGTCATTGAATCTTCCATTTTTATGTTATGTACGTATTTTATATTTGTTTAGTTCTGGTATAATTATAATATTTTGCTTTGGTTGTTTTGTCTCTTGGTGTAATGCCTCTGTGTAAGAACATATTTCAGTAGAGAAATTGGGAGATTCGTTATACCTTTTTGCAAATTACATGTGTTCTTTGTAAAAAAAACACAAACTTTTTTGTGTGTGAATATTCTCGAATTGTGATTGGGGTAAAGGGAATATGTTTGGCACAGTTTTCTGTTCACTTTACAGTACACGTAGTTACTTCACAAAACAGATCAGACCCATATTGTAGCATGCCATAATCTCCACTGAAGACTTGTATTAGCTCCCCAAGCTATTGCCAAGGTTTTAGTTTAGCGGGCTAACATAGTCTTGTGGTGCATTGGACACCTGGGTTTGAACCCAGCCTGTCAGAGTAGCTTGTTGGTTACCGGTGCTCTGCTTCACCATGACCTGTCCTCTACAAGAGCTTCATCTACAATTACAGTTGTATTACTTCAGTAAAAACTGAACACAATGTTGTACTGCTATAATAACTTATCAATCATTTGCCGACAGAACAGGGATACTGTATCATATAACTCCAAACTTGTATATCCACGTAAAAAATATGAAATTCTCCTGTAATGTACATGGTATCAATTCTGTATTAGTAAGTGTCTCTTTATGTAATACTAGCAGAAAAGTAGAATGAAATTGGACGACTCGTGCTAGGTCCACATGAGACTGTGGAGAAGCAACTGAAGTTTTTGCATGCATATGACTCCTTGTGTCATTGGGACTGTATGGTATCTTCAGACATTGGACAGACGATACAAATAAAAGTTTAGATAGACATCTGATGTGTTTATTTACTTGTTCGGCAATTGTGCAGCAGAATTTATATGACACAATATTTCACACATTATTATCAATAATTATTATTATGCCCATATTGGATTTGTTCGTCATGCTGAATTTTTACGGTGGTATAATGGCTCCTCCTGCTGACAGATCTATGTGCCTTCTCGTGTTGACTGTATTTGATTACAGAGTGCCCTCCTCTGGAATACACTGGAAATGTACAATTATTACTACATTCCACATGAAGAAAGTGGTCAAAATCACAGGATGGAATAAACTTTAGTGTAGGGGTCATTGAAAATGGTAGAGGTCCATTAATGTTTATGTGACAGTTCAAGGCTATGCTAGATTCAAAAGTTCACATTCTTAATTGAGGGCATCTCTTATTTGAGATTGCATGTGCACAATAAGTGATTCATATTCTTATATAAAAAACATTTAATTGGGGGGGTATGATACATTTATTGAGAAATTAAAAACAAGAAATACATAATAACATGCCATAATTAATGGTGTTACATAACAGCCAAGCACTGTGTTTTCAATTATATCAATCAATGAAATCCTCTGGATTTCCAGCACGTTACCACAGATAGAACAATGAGCCATATGTTTCACCGGATGTATGAATCTAAGGCATCCGTTTGGCGTTTCCACTCACCACCAAATATGATGATGAGAGGAAGCCCAGTGGCCGGCAGTGGGACAAGATGGAGCGAGATGGATTTTGGGCGGCTCTGAGCACTTTTCCTTCACTTTGCAGTCCAACTCATCCCAAACCATCTCAATTGGGTTGAAGTCAGGTGATTGTGGAGGCCAGGTCATCTGATGAAGCACTCCATCACTCTCCTCCTTGGTAAAACAGCGCTTACACAGCCTGGAGGTATGTTGGGTCATTGTTCTGTTGAAAAACAAATGATAGTCCCACTAAGCCCAAACCAGATGGGATGGCGTATCGCTGCAGAATGCTGTGGTAGCCATGCTGGTTAAGGGTGAATTCTAAATAAATCACTGACGGTGTCATCAGCAAAGCACCCCAACACCACCACACCTCCTCCTCCATGTTTCACGGTGGGAACCACACATGCAGAGATCATCATTTCACCTACGCTGCATCTCACAAATACACAGCGGTTGGAAACAAAAATCTCAAATTTGGACACATCAGACCAAAGGACAAATTTACACCAGTCTAATGTCCATTGCTTGTGTTTCTTGGCCCAATTAAGTGTCTTCTTATTATTGGTGTCCTTTAGTGGTGGTTTATTTGCAGCAATTCGACCATGAAGGCCTGATTCACGCAGTCTCCTCTGAACAGTTGACATTGAGATGTGTCTGTTACTTGAACTCTGAAGCATTTATTTGGGCTGTAATTTCTGAGGCTGGTAACTCTAAAGAACGTATCCTCTGCAGCAGAGGTAACTCTGGGTCTTCCTTTCCTGTGGCGGTCCTCAGTTTCATCATAGCGCTTGAAGGTTTTTGTGACTGCACAAGTTGTTGAAATTTTAAGGATTGACTGATCTTCATGTCTGTTGTTTCTCTTTGCTAATTTGAGCTGTTCTTGCCATAATATAGACTTACCAAATATGGCTATCGTCTGTATACAATCCCTATCTACCATTCCAGTGTTTAATTGCTATATTGTAATTACTTCGCCACCATGGCCTATTTATTTCCTTAATTTACCTCATTTGCACTCACTGTATATAGACTTTTTGTTTTATTTTGTTCTACTGTATTATTGACTGTATGTTTTGTTTATTCCATGTGTAACTCTGTGTTGTTGTATGTGTCGAATTGCTACGCTTTATCTTGGCCAGGTCGCATTTGCAAATGAGATAAAGGTGAAATAAATAAAATAAAAATAAAATCTTATCACAACACAACTGATTGGCTTAAGAAGGAAATCAATTCCACAAATGAACTTTTAAGAAGACATACCTATTAATTGAAATGCATTCCAGGTGACTACATCATGAAGCTGGTTGAGAGAATGCCAAGAGTGTGCAAAGCTGTCATCAAGGCAAAGGGTTGTTACTTTGAAGAATCTCAAATATAAAATATATTTTGATTTGTTTAACACTTTTTTGGTTACTACATGATTCCATGTGTGTTATTTCATAGTTTTGATGTCTTCATTATCATTCTACAATGTAGAAAATAGTAAAAATAAAGAAAAACCCTTGAATGAGTAGGTGTGTCCAAACTTTTGACTGGTACGTACTGTATATACTAGGCGGTGTCAAAGGAAGGCCCAAAAATTTGTCAAAGACCTCCAGTCACCCAAGTCATAGACTGTTCTCTTTACCACCGCACGGCAAGCGGTACCGGAGCACCAAGTTTAGGTCCAAAAGGCTCCTTAACAGCTTCTACCCCCAAGCCATAAGACTGCTGAACAATTAACCAAACGGTCACCTAGACTATTTACATTGACCCCCCCCCCCCCCCCAACACACACACACACACACACACACACACACACACACACACACACACACACACACACTGCGGCTACTTGCTGTTTATTATCTATGCATAGTCACTACCCCTACCTACATGTACAAATTAACTTGACTAACCTGTGTCCCCACATTGACTCGGTACCGGAACCCCCTGTATAGGGCCTCGTTATTGTTATTTTATTGGGTTACTTTTTATTGAATGTTTTACTTGAGTTTTTTTAGTAAATATTTTCCTAAATCTATTTATTTAACCTCATTGTTGGTTATGGGCTTGTAAGTAAGCATTTCACGGTAAGGTCTACACATGATGTATTCGGCGCATGTGACAAATACAATTTGATTTGATTTGCTAACCTGCATTTTCATTGGCTTCACAAATCTGTCAGTCATGCTTGCCCACACCCTCTCAGAATGCAGCATGGGGGAAAGAATGTAACACAATTAAGGAACTGTAGCCAGGCAGAGTGTCTTTATCGCCAAACAGTCGTCGTTTTCGGATGATTGAACTTAAGGTGAGTGTTACTAATGATATTTAAGAATGATCAGTCTATCGATCTGTTTTTATAAGGACTAAACATCTGACGGATATTGTGAGGAGGTTGGGGGGTAGCTAGCTAACCACATTGCAGCATCGAGACGCCACGTTAGTCGTTAGCAAAGTTGCTAACCAGAAAGCTAGCAGTAAACAGTTAGCTTGCTGATGTTACGTGGTTTTTTTTTTTAGCTAGCTAGCTACCCATTCAGTGTCAGTTTTCAGTTGTTACAAATAGATACATGTAACGAATAACGTTAACTATTATCCTTCATCTAAAGCCTGTTTGTTTATCGGCTAGCGTAGTAACTAAAGTTACGTGTTTCCAACTCGGATGCTAGCTAACGTTTGCCTCTCCGTGACCCACAGTACTCCGCGTGGAGACATTTTGACCAGACCAGGTTCGACTAGCGACGATAGACGAGCTAATTACATTGCCTTGGTCACGTTGGCTAGCTAAATAGCAAGTTAGATACACATATAAGTACATACTGAACGAGGCCCCATAACAATTACATAAAAATGTCACAGAAATTGCAATGTATTTGGCTCGCTTTGCAGATTAGTTAACGCTTGATGGCTAAGCTAGCTAGAATGTCTAGTATCTAACCTGGCTTGCTAGCTACTGACTTACTATGTAACGTTAGTAGTTACTGCAGCCAACATGGCTGGCTAGTTAACTTGCTCTGTCTGTAAAATCTTTGCTAGCGACTTCGTCGCCGTGTCTTATTTAGCGAACTAACAATCTACAAACACATGTTAACTTTGCAGTAGATGGCCGGAAGCTAGTGAACTATTATGGTATTGTTGTACTTAAGGGGCAGAGCGCGAGCTAGTAAACAGTATATTACCGGAATAGCTAGGTTAACTTGCTAGCTACACTTCACAATCCTGTGCATACTTTTTTTTGTAAACACTGCTCAAGTCTCAGTCAGGGAAGTTGGCTAGTTTCCCGACAGTAGTTCAGTGTTTGAAAATGTCCATGTCCAGCAATGGGACTCGCTGGGTTTATAGCCGATGTTAAGACTTCAGATTCAGCATCTTCCATGCTGAACCTCCTAGTCGAAACATATGGACGATTTCGATCAGAAGCCGGTTTGTAATACTAACATTTAGCTATTTGTGGCAAGTAGCTAATGCTGGGCATACACCACACGACTAATACAATCGTAACAACTTGGATGTGCTCACATTTACATGTCTCCTTGTCCCAAATCTTTAATTCCATCAATCTTCAACCCCAGGACTGTGGTGCTCACATAACACAATGATTCCTTAGTTGATCCCCCTGCGTTTCAATTGTGGTAGGGAAAAATGCCGACACGCTAACGTTGAGCTGCTTTATTAGTGTTGAGATAATGTGTACATTATTATGTGCAGAAACATCCCAAAAGACATGGGTGCACAGAATATGGATAATAATAAATTCGATTTTTTTTGTTTTTGTCATGGTAGGACGCAATGTAATATTGGTGGGGTTTGTTTTGCATGGCTCGGTGCCCCGGGTGAGTGGAGATTTTTTTTTAAAGACTCTTGGAATCTTCTTAAATGGGCGAACTTTGCTAAGCTGGAGCACCTGACCATGTAAAATGAACCCGTCCATTGAAAAGGCATCCACCAATCAGTTTTCCATCACCTTGGTCCACACGGTGCGGGTTGTTGTTGTGTTCCTCTTCGCCATCATGGTTTTGGTCTCACATGCTGAGTGCTCATTGGGCATGGACTGCTGTCAATAGCCAATCGCATCATAGTACTGCTCATACTACAAGATGGCAAAATGGCGTGGTGTATGTTCGGCATAACCAGTCTCGTTGTTGCGTGTTATTGCCGTGCATACACTACACGATCTTTGACACGTTTTTGCTGTCCCAGACACATTTTCATGTTTGAGATGAAATCCTATGAACTTGGGCAAGGATCAGGTCATTGGGACTCGTGTAGTTTGAGCGGGTCAAGGACACACTGATTTTGGCTGTTCCGTTCTCCAGACCCCCGGTGGGATGTCCTGATTTAATATTCGGGCACATTTTAGTTGTATCTTGTAGTATGAGGATGGATACGATGCGATTGGGCACAGCATGTGAGACCCAATCATCGACGGCAAAGATGAAACCAACAGCTACCACAGCCACAAATTTAAAATGGTCTGTATTGTAAAAAAAATCTGAATACAACGTGTTTTTTGGTCTTAAGAATAGTAGTAGTAGGGTTTAATATCAGATTTTAAGATGAGAAATTGTGGAAATAGGCAGGATTTACCCATAATTATGGCAGTTTGGTAGAGCTGTGGAGAGAATGCAGCTGCTTAAATGTTAAATTTTCACCTCCAAATCCCAACCATTTGAGGGTCGGTATTTTGCCCCTCAGTCTCTTTTTCTGATGTTTTTTTGCTAGGGTTGCAAAGGGTTGGAAACTTTCCGGTGAATTTGGGGAGTTTTGTGTAAATTCATCAAAAAGTTAGCTTATAACAGCAGACCTTTTTTGTGGGATACATGTAAGGAAATTCTAGTCTAGTGACATATTTTGGTTAAACTATGCCCAATTCAATGGAATTGCAACCCTCTGCATTACGTTCTCCCGTCACATGTACAGCTGATTCTGAAGATCTTGCACACTAATGAGATTCAATTGAACCCACACTACTACACTGTCTGAGCCAAGGACTACATGCTTTCTGTTAAGTTTTGATTACAATACTGGGTGGGGTGAATATATTTTATGACAATTTTTAAAAACTTGTAAATTGTAGCCTACAGCAAAGTGTTTAAATTATTTCTAACTTGTGAATAATTTCTGCTTGTTAGTTTTAACTTACTTGAGTCTGAGTGTTAATTCACCTGTTTCAATACATGTTTCGTTTTAAAACATTTATCTTACAAAGGAGTTTAATCTAAATGCTTAAATAGTTATCTGTACATGGAATTGTATTTTTTAAATTCCCTTTTCTAATCTTTACAAGAAGTGCGCCCATGGCATTTATCTGATGTGTGGAGACATTTCACTGCAGCTAATGTAGAAGGAAAAGCGGTGCACATTTACAAATACTGTGCCAAATCAGATGTAAAGAATGCAACAAAGATGCAGAATCATCTGGCCAAGTGCATAAAGTTCCCTCAGCGCTCACAATAAGCAACCTCTGACAAAAGTCCCTCTACTTCTATTTGGGGTGAAAATAATGAATCAGAGACCTTATCAATAGCAACAGCTCATGGGCCTCCTGGAATCAGTAGTTTTTTTTTACTCATTGGAGGAACTTAGTCAGAGAAATGCTGATGAATGTCTTGCTCGAGCTGTGCATGCAATTTGTTCACCTCTGATGCTCACAGGCAATGTGTATTGGAAGAGATTTTTGAATGTTCTTCGCCCAGCATACACCCCTCCAACCAGACTACTTATCTACTCATTTGCTGGATGCAGAGGTCAAGTGAAGGTCAAGCAAATCATAGAGAAAGCAGACTGTAATGCAATCATCTCTGATTGGTAGTCAAATGTTCGTGGGCAAGGAATAATTAACTACATCATCTCCACCCCTCAACCAGTATTCTACAAGAGCACAGACACACGGGACAACAGACACACCGGTCTCAACATTGCAGATGAGCTGAAGTCAGTCATCAATGACCTTGGACCACAGAAGGTATTTTCACTGTTGACAGACAATGAAGGCTGCTTGGTCTAAAGTGGAGGACTCCTACCCTCACGTCACACCCTTTGGCTGTGCTGCTCATGCATTGAATCTGCTCCTCAAGGACATCATGGCACTGAAAACAATGGATACACTCTACAAGAGAGTCAAGGAAATGGTTAGGTATGTGTCATCAAGTTATATCAGCAATCTACCTCACCAAGCAAAGTGAGAAGAATAAGAGCAGCACATTGAAGCTGCCCAGCAACACCCGTTGGTTGGGGTGGTGGTGTCATTATGTTTGACAGTCTCCCCAAGAAATAGCCATATCAGTCTGCCGATATGGATAGCCCCGTCAAGAGGATCATCCTGGATTATGTATTTTGGGAGAGAGTGGTAAGCAGCCTGAAACCTATAGCAGTAGCCATTGCACGGATTGAGGGAGACAATGCCGTCCTGTCTGATGTTCACTCTGCTTGCAGATGTAAGAGAAGAAATCCATACTGCCCAGCCCACTTCACTGTTGCTCCAAGCAGAGGAAACTGCAGTTCTGAAATACATCAAGAAGCGTGAAGACTTCTGCCTGAAGCCCATACATGGAGCAGTGTACATGTTTGACCCCAAGTATTCTTGCAAGAGCATCCTGTCTGGTGCAGAGATCAACAAGGCCTATGGTGTCATCACTACTGTTTCGCCACCGTGGCCTGGATGAGGGCAAGGTTCTTGGCAGTCTGGCCAAGTACACTTCCAAGCAAGTGCTTTGGGATGGAGATGCAAAATGGTAGTTGTGCCAGGTTATCTCATCAGCCACCAGGTGGAAGGGACTTTGTGGATCTGAGGCTCTTTCCCATGTTGTCTCCATCATCCTCCAAATCCCACCAACATCAGCTGCCTCAGAGCGCAACTGGTCCTTGTCTGGGAACACACACATCAAAGCACGCAACAGGATAACCAATACAGGGGTTGAAAAATGTGTGGCCATCTGGGCAAATGTGAGACTTTTTGAACCTGACAGCGGGCCGTCCTCAACAGGGTTGGAAAGTGAAGGTGAGGCCTGAGAGTTTGATGTTCAAGAGGTGGACCTTGAGGAGGTCCAGGGAGAAGACATGGAAGCCTGAGAGGAAGACAACCAAAGCTTTAGTTTCTAGACTATCATTTTATATGTATGTATTTTGAAAATGTTTCTGGGAGATGCGATTGATCATTGGCGATCATTCAATATTCCCTTTTTTTTCAGTAAAATCATTCCATGTGAAGAGTCAACTCATTTAAAGTTCAATTCATAACTAAATTGTTTTTAAAATGTTCTATTGGGAGGATTTAATAATTTACAATTGTCTGTCTACTTATAAGGTGTATGTTTGTCTCCATGTGAAATGGTAAATATATCCAAAGGGGAAGTATCCTATTCAAAAAAACATATATTTAAATTATATTAATATTAGTTTGCATATATTTCCGTTAATTCCCACCAAGTTTCCACCTTTGAATATTCCCCCAAATGTGCAACCGATATTTTGCAAATAATAATGTGCACACTTATAGAGGCAGTTGCTTGCTGTTTGCATGTCGGCATTTTTTTTGTTTGCAAACCATAATGGAAAAATTGTTTAAATTATTTTTTTTTAATTATCGGATTGCCACCACAACTTTATTAATTCACTTAATCGATCTTACATCTCTCTGAAAGATGATCTATTGCCTCTGCAAACGGACTCTGTGTGAATATGGATCATGGGATGCTCATGTCGCCACCCTACCAACGGGAGTCGTTGACCCAAAGTGGGTGACAAGCTTGGGTCCAAAATATTCCCATAGAAATGCCTTGGGTGTATTTTGGCGAAAGTGAGACCTCTCACTTCACCTCTTCCTCTCTGATATGGCCTGGGGCTGCCCCCCCCCCCACCCCCCCCTGCCTCATGAATGATGTCATTACTGGTTAAAGAGCGAGCACACACTTTTATAAAATACGTTACTTCTATGCAGATGTTGTTTATCACTACAATAAAATGAGTCCCAATTGGAAGGGAAACAGATTGTTTGCCATCTGAAGCCCCATGAAATCAGCCAAAACAAGCTCAACTCAATGCATTCTCTTACTCCTATTCAATATGCATTCCCCTGTATTGTGAATAGGCTACATCTTGATTTTTACCAGTTTGTCAATATATTTACCATTGAAATAAATGAAGTCAAAGTCAAATTGATTGTATACTTGATTTAATTAATGCATGCATGGATGTCTCTGAAAAATGTTGATGTGAAAAAGTTCAAATGTGTTTATTGCACTCAGGATGCCTAGTGATTGAACAGCCAAGTAGCTGAGTTTCTGTCTGGAAGTGCCATTCTGTGACTTAGCCTAATACGCCTTTTGTTGCCGTGGTATCATTTTGGTATTGACTATTGTGATACTAATCCTGGTATCAGTATCTAAGTAAAAAGCCTAGAGTTTTCTTGATTGGGATGTCATTAAAACAGTATGTAGTGTCATGGGTCCACGGTGTCTCTGACAGTGGCATATCGTTCTGTGTGGTAGCCTCGCCTATATGGTCCAATGGTTGGGTAGAACAGCACCCCTATAGAAACGGTTTGGTGAATAAACTGAAAATCCCTGTAGGTGGTCCACCCACATCTCACTGTGGGCTGTGTGATTGTTAATTCTATCAGTAGCAGCACATGAAGGTTAGTCTGCCCTTGTGTGTGTGATGCTGCATGTGCAGCCCCCCTGCTCTCCTCCCTTGGCTACGTCACTGCCAGATCTAATGATGAGTCAGGCTCCCTCCCTTTTCTCCGTCAAGTGTGGGTTTGAACAGAACACTGCTCTGTGACTGGTCCATCCTGTGTCTGTGTGCTGTTGACCAAGAGCTGTTCCGTCTCCCCGGTGTGTTTCAACCCCTCAATGGCAGCATGCTAGTGCATCACTAACATATAGCGCTATAGTTTGCTGGTCGTACAGCAAGTTGACGCAAGGTTTGTGTAGCAGTCCTTTGTTTACTCTAAGCGTGCTGGGTTTTTAACAGCTCACCATATCTTTTGAGTTAATGGAATGTAGCCTATTCAATCATTCTCATGCTGACTATTCCAGCTAGCCTATTTGGAGTAGACTTAAAAAACATGTATTTATTTATATTAATCTTTATTTCACTAGGCAAGTCAGAACAAATTCTTATTTACAATGACGGCCTACTGGGGAACAGTGGGTTAACTGCCTTGCTCAGGAGTAGAACGGCAGAATATTATAAAAAAAATTACCTTGTCAGCTCGAGGATTCAATCCAGCAACCTTTCGGTTACTGGCCCAACGCTCTAACCACTAGGCTACCTGCTGACCTAGTCTTGCCTATACAGTGGGGCAAAAAAGTATTTAGTCAGCCACCAATTGTGCAAGTTCTCCCACTTAAAAATATGAGAGGCCTGTAATTTTCATCATAGGTAGTACACTTAATCAAAATTAGAAGAAAAAAAATCCAGAAAATCACATTGTAGGATTTTTTTTATGAATTTATTTGCAAATTATGGTGGAAAATAAGTATTTGGTCACCTACAAACAAGCAAGCTTTCTGGCTCTCACAGACCTGTAACTTCTTCTTTAGGAGGCTCCTCTGTCCTCTACTCATTACCTGTATTAGTGGCACCTGTTTGAACTTATCAGTATAAAAGACACCTGTCCACAACCTCAAACAGTCACACTCCAAACTCCACTATGGCCCAGACCAAAGATCTGTCAAAGGACACCAAAAACAAAGTTGTAGACCTGCACCAGGCTGGGAAGACTGAATCTGCAATAGGTAAGCAGCTTGGTTTGAACAAATCAACTGTGGGAGCAATTATTAAGAAATGGAAGACCTACAAGACCACTGATAATCTCCCTCGATCTGGGGCTCCACGCAAGATCTCACCCCGTGGGGTCAAAATGATCACAAGAACGGTAAGCAAAAATCCCAGAACCACACCTAGTGAATGACCTGCAGAGAGCTGGGACCAAAGTAACAAAGCCTACCATCAGTAACACACTACGCCGCCAGGGACTCAAATCCTGCAGTGCCAGACGTGTCCCCCTGCTTAAGCCAGTACATGTCCAGGCCCATCTGAAGTTTGCTAGAGAGCATTTGGATGATCTAGAAGAAGAGTGGGAGAACGTCATATGGTCAGCTGAAACCAAAATAAAACTTTTTGGAAAAAACTCAACTCGTTGTGTTTGGAGGACAAAGAATGCTGAGTTGCATCCAAAGAACACCATACCTACTGTGAAGCATGGGGGTGGAAACATCATGCTTTGGGGCTGTTTTTCTGCAAAGGGACCAGGATGACTGATTCGTGTAAAGGAAAGAATGAATGAATGAATGGGGCCATGTACTGTGAGATTTTGAGTGAAAACCTCCTTCCATCAGCAAGGGCATTGAAGATGAAACGGGGCTGGGTCTTTCAGCATGACAATGATCCCAAACACACCGCCCGGGCAACAAAGGAGTGGCTTCGTAAGAAGCATTTCAAGGTCCTGGAGTGGCCTAGCCAGTCTCCAGATCTCAACCCCATAGAAAATCTTTGGAGGGAGTTGAAAGTCTGTTTCCCAGCAACAGCCCCAAAACATCAGTGCTCTAGAGGAGATCTGCATGGAGGAATGGGCCAAAATACCAGCAACAGTGTGTGAAAACCTTGTGAAGACTTACAGAAAACGTTTGACCTCTGTCATTGCCAACAAAGGGTATATAACAAAGTATTGAGAAGTATTTGGTCAATAACAAAAGTTTATTTTCCACCATAATTTGCAAATAAAATCATTAAAAATCCTACAATGTTATTTTCTGGAATTGTTTTTCTCATTCTCATAGTTGAAGTGTACCTATGATGAAAATTACAGGCCTCATCTTTTTAAGTGGGAGAACTTGCACAATTGGTGGCTGACTAAATACTTTTCTGCCCCACTGTATGACAGTAGGTATAGATATGAGATATGCCATAGACTTATTTTATCCAAAGCAACTTAGTCATCCGTGTGTAGATTTTTCTCCTGGGAGTCGACCCCACTATCCTGGCGTTTTTAAGAGCCATGCATTACCAACTGAGCTACAGAGGACCAGTATCTAGCCTATTTCACTACTCAGTCCCATATTAAGCACACAAGTGATGTGCAGTATAGCCTGTCTTTTACAACCAATTCTGTAGCTCTTCTTAGAGCATAACCAACCTGGCCTGTATTTAGAAACATCTGACTAAGAGTGCTGATCTAGGATCAGCTTCCATCTGTCAGATATTCACTAGAATATCTGAAAGGCAAACTTATTTGAGATCAACACTCCTTCTCTAACGCTTTATGAAATTGGGCCCTGAGGTGAAAAAAATAATCAACGTTTACAACTGAATGAATAAAACAAATAGAACACAGATTGCACTTGGAATAACTGAAGGCATTCTGAGGACATGTAACAAACAGCATGACTGTTACCACACCAGTCTTTCCTTTGTGACAGTGGACTGTTGCTGGTTGGGATGGCGCTGACTTGATTGATGTAGGAATAGACCAAACATGAGTATCTGACCTGGTAGACAGCAGTTGTGCTTGTGTCGAGTCTCTCTCCCCGCTACACACACATGCACGAGCATGAACACACACATGATGCCCGCCTCCACTATCTTGCATAACAACCGAGACGGCTGCCAAGTCCCAGCCTGACTCCTCAGATACTCAGTCCTCTTGCCATAATATGCTGCTGCTCACATAATATGCCGCTCTCTGGCCGAAAAGCACTAGTTCCATGCTTACAGCCCGGGTTGCCAGTTTACAGTCCGGGTTTACAGTCCGGGGTTACAGTCCGGGTTTACAGCCCGGGGTTACAGCCCGGGTTGCCAGTTTACAGTCCGGGGTTATAGCCCGGGTTGCCAGTTTACAGTCCGGGGTTATAGCCCGGGTTGCCAGTTTACAGTCCGGGTTTACAGTCTGGGTTGCCAGTTTACAGTCCGGGTTTACATTCTGGTTGCCAGTTTACAGTCCGGGGTTATAGCCCGGGTTGCCAGTTTACAGTCCGGGTTTACAGTCCGGGTTACCAGTTTAGGAATCACTGACAGGAAATAGACATTCACTGCTACAGTAGCCTCTCTCTCTGAGGGAACGATGACGCTGCAGTGCTGTACTTGGGACTGGGTCTTGTGGATGTGCTACACAAGGTTGAGACCAATTGCTGCTCAGTAAGATTTCCCAGGTGTATTATTGTTATGGTATCATGACTTTTATTCCTAGGCATGCTGAAAAACATCTATATACACTGTGGAATTTAGTGTTTGTTCCTATGTGATTTAATTGACTAGTCTCAAACTGGCCTTATTGTGTGTAATTGTTCTGATTTTGTTTTATCTATACTGTAGGCTTGTGTGGATTATGTCTTCATACGTTTTTCTGTGTTCTACTTGTCAGTACCATTTCACCAGGTCAAATTCCTTGGTACATGTAAGCAAAGGTGATTCTGATTCCTGAATCCCACCCTCTGTCTCATCCACAGTGATGCTCAAACGATGCCTATAGTGGACAAGCTCAAGGAGGCCCTGAAGCCCGGCCGGAAGGACTCCTCGGCGGGCGACGATAGCGACCTCAATAAGCTGCTGGCCTCCTCGGCCAAGAAGGTCCTGCTGCAGAAGATTGAGTTTGAGCCGGCCAGCAAAGGCTTCTCCTATCAGCTCGACAGTCTCAAGACCAAATATGTGATCCTCAACCCCCGCGGCAGTGAGGGGGCCACTTCGGGTCAGAGGGCCAGCACAGAGCCCGCTCAGATCAAGAGGCAAGGTAAGGCCGTTGACTGAGAAATGTACCCTCTCTGAGCCATTCAAGAGGTTTGTTAAATCTAGTTTTCACTGCCACAGAATTAACACACGTCGCTATTCTTAATCACCCCCACTGTCTTAACCTTTTTGGTGGAATTGAAGAACAGCTCAATTCACCATGAGTGTTTCTCTCTACTGGGTTTTTGGCGACGTGATCGAGTTTGGCTGAATTGTTGAGTTTGTCTGCTGAACTATTCTCAATGGCTTTTCTGAATTATCCATGCAATTTCTGTAATTAATCTCACTCCTCCATCCACCAGTTTCAGACAACCAGTGTGGGGGCCAGAGTGATGGGATCCCCGCCCCGCAGAAGATGCTCTTCCCTGGGAACAGACTCTCCATGCGCTGGGAGCGTGTCTACCGGGTGGGAGCCGGCCTCCACAACCTGGGCAACACCTGCTTCCTTAACTCCACTGTGCAGTGTCTCACCTACACACCGCCCCTGGCAAACTATCTCCTCTCCAAGGAGCACAGTCGTGCCTGTGAGTAGTTCAGTTGACCTCTGGTTACATACCTTTTTGAATGGCACAATATAGGTGTTGTAGTGCAAAAACATTAAATGGGTCAATACAAATCTTTTGCTTCTAGTTTTTGAGACTAAACAGGTCCCCTAAATGGACAAACATATTGTCTAGAAATGACCTCAAAGGTTGGATGGGAAGGGGCACATGTCCAACAGCTCTACTCCCATGAGTAAAAGGGGATGCCTAGTCAGTTGTACAACTGAATGCATTCAACTGAAATGTTTCTAAAAGCATATTGTTTGCTTAAAAACAATGGGTTTGTGTGCATTCACAATATAAGAAATTGATTCATATTATGTCATAAGCCAAACAGCCAACATCTGACACACAATAAGCAACGAACATATGTTTAAGAGAACTGTTGTGCTGGAAGTCAAATGACTTCCTCAGTTTGTTGATGTAATGACGGTAACTTGACTTGGCCAGTCTGTTGGGGGTGATGACGGTGACTTGGCCAGTCTGTTGGGGGTGATGACGGTGACTTGGCCAGTCTGTTGGGGGTGATGACGGTGACTTGGCCAGTCTGTTGGGGGTAATGACGGTGACTTGGCCAGTCTGTTGGGGGTAATGACGGTGACTTGGCCAGTCTGGTGGGGGTAATGACGGTGACTTGGCCAGTCTGGTGGGGGTAATGACGGTGACTTGGCCAGTCTGGTGGGGGTAATGATGGTGACTTGGCCAGTCTGGTGGGGGTAATGACGGTAACTTGACTTGGCCAGTCTGGTGGGGGTAATGACGGTGACTTGGCCAGTCTGGTGGGGGTAATGATGGTGACTTGGCCAGTCTGGTGGGGGTAATGACGGTAACTTGACTTGGCCAGTCTGTTGGGGTAATGACGGTGACTTGGCCAGTCTGGTGGGGGTAATGACGGTGACTTGGCCAGTCTGGTGGGGGTAATGACGGTGACTTGGCCAGTCTGGTGGGGGTAATGACGGTGACTTGGCCAGTCTGGTGGGGGTAATGACGGTGACTTGGCCAGTCTGGTGGGGGTAATGACGGTGACTTGGCCAGTCTGGTGGGGGTAATGACGGTGACTTCACCTCATTATTCTATTCCTGTGCATTTCAGGTCACCAGTCGGGTTTCTGTATGATTTGTATAATGCAGAACCACATCATCCAAGCCTTTGCCAACACAGGAAATGCCATCAAGCCTGTCTCCTTCATCCGAGACCTAAAAAGTAAGTAGTGTGCTTCTTGTTTAGCTGTTTCCATCTTGAGTTGGCGTTGGTTTTTCAGAGTTGTAAGTGGAAGCTTGTTTCTAGCAGCATTGCAGTTTTTGTTGTCCTGCAAGGTACATGATATTGATTGGCTGTTATATTCTTGATTTCAGTTTAGTTTCAGAAACACTAACCAGGTTTCCATCTGTCCTTTTTGAGATTAAAGTACGTGGGGGGGGACAAATGTCCCAACGGGCCAGATGGAAACAGCAAATGTCACTAAACAAAATACGCTAGACAATACGCTAGACACGGTGGGGATGGTTTTATGTCTAAGATGAATTATGTGAGTAATGGAAATGCTTTTATGTGCCAATATTGCTATAATAACATCATATTGGAGTCACATGATGACATGTTGTGTAGTCTTCCCACTACGACTCAGGAAACCGTAGTTTACTACAGATGAAATAAGTGATGAACTTCACAGGGTGGTGAAAGTACAAGGTGTTGAGCATGATCCTCCTTTCCAACAAATATCCAGGGTCTTTTTCTGGTCATGATCGATGCTTGACTGCCGTTAGACAATTAAAAATGATCTCTCTCTAGTCATAATAATCATCATGTAGGCTATACCCTCACTGTATCTATGACTGAGCTGTTGTCTAGTGCTCATGTGCCAAGACCAGAGTGGGCTCACTCAGTATGTGTAGATGTATCTTTAGTGACAACTGTCAGTAGAGTGAAATATGCGATGGAAACCCATTTAACTCTTATTTGGTACAGTTGAAGTTGGAAATTTACATACTTAGGTTGGAGTCATTAAAACTTGTTTTTCAACCACTCCACAAATTTCTTGTTAACAAACAATAGTATGCAAGTATGAACACCATGGGACCACTCAGCTGTCATACCGCTCCGGAAGGAGAGGCGTTCTGTCTCCTAGTGATGAACGTAATTTGGTGAGAAAGGTGCGAATCAATCCCAGAACAACAGCAAAGGACCTTGTGTAGATGCTGGAGGAAATGGGTACAAAAATATCTATATCCACAGTAAATCAAGTCCTATATCAACATAACCTGAAAGGCCGTTCAGCAAGGAAGAAGCCACTGCTCCAAAACCGCCATTAAAAAAGCCAGACTACGGTTTGCAACTGCACATGGGGATAAAGATTGTACTTTTTGGAGAAATGTCCATTGGTCTGATGACACAAGAATAGAACTGTTTGGCCATAATGACCATCGTTGGAGGAAAAAGGGGGAGGCTTGCAAGCTGAACACCATCCCAACCGTGAAACACGGGGGTGGCAGCATCATGCTGTGGGGGTGCTTTGCTGCAGGAGGGACTGGCACTTCACAAAATAAATGGCATCATGAGGAAGGAAAATTATGTGGATAAAATAAAGCAACATCTCAAGACATCAGTCAGGAAGTTAAAGCTTGACCGCAAATGGGTCTTCCAAATGGACAATGACCCCAATAATACTTCCAAAGGTGAAGCAAAATGGCTTAAGGACAACAATGTCAAGGTATTGGAGTGACCATCACAAAGCCCTGACCTCAATCCTATAGAGAATTTGTGGGCAGAACTGAAAAAGCATGTGCGAGCAAGGAGGCCAACAAACTTTTTTTGTTTTGTTTTTTTAATTTTACCCCTTTCTCCCCAATTTTGTGGTATCCAATTGTTGTAGTAGCTACTATCTTGTCTCATCGCTACAACTCCCGTACGGGCTCGGGAGAGACGAAGGTTAAAAGTCATGCGTCCTGCGATACACAACCCAACCAGCCTTACTGCTTCTTAACACAGCGCGCATCCAACCCGGAAGCCAGCCACACCAATGTGTCGGAGGCTACACCGTGCACCTGGCAACCTTGGCTAGCGTGCACTGCACCCGGCCCGCCACAGGAGTCGCTGGTGCGCGATGAGACAAGGAGATCCCTACCGACCAATCCCTCCCTAACCCGGACGACGCTAAGCCAATTGTGCGTCGCCCCACGGACCTCCCGGTCGCGGCCGGTTACGACAGAGCCTGGGCGCGAACCCAGGGACTCTGATGGCACAGCTGGCGCTGCAGTACAGCGCCCTTAACCACTGCGCCACCCGGAGAGGTGGGCAGAGGCCAACAAACTTGACTCAGTTACTGTCAGGAGGAATGGGCCAAAATTCAACTAACTTATTGTGGGAAGGCTAGCTTGTGGAAGGCTACCCAAAACGTTTGACCCAAGTTAAACAATTTAAAGGCAATGCTACCAATTACTAATTGATTGTAATGTAAACTTCTGACTCACTGGGAATGTGATGAAGAAAATGAAGGCTGAAATAAATACTTCTATTTTTTTTTTGACATTTCACATTCTTAAAATAAAGTGGTGATCCTAACTGACCTAAGACATTTAATCCTAGTAAAAATTCCCTGTCAGGAATTGTGAAAAACTGAGTTTAAATGTATTTGGCTAAGGTGTATGTAAACTTCTCCTTTAACTGTCCGTGGAAATGTTGCACTACGTCACCACGCACAGCCTTTTATCCACAACAAGTACATTTGATGGAAACATCTTTGGTGACGTAGTGCAGCATTTTGTTTATATGCAGATTTGTATTGTTGCGTAAGAATCTCACTAGTTGGATGGAAACCTAGCTAATGAAATGAGAACCAAAGAAATCTGATTTAGTATTATGTACTGCGTGTTTTTCACTTGTTATTTACCCGTACATCGATTATAATATATAATCGTCCCGTAGATGGTGCATTGTGCCAGAGAACACCCTGGAGACTCGGTAGCAGTATGCATAAGGTGATGATATAACGCTGGTTGGAAGTGTCACTGTGAGGCTGTGACTGTTATATAGAGGGGGGAGGAGGGATGGTACAACCACCACACTGTTATATAGAGGGGGGAGGGATGGTACAACCACCACACTGTTTTATAGAGAGAGGGGGGAGGGATGGTACAACCACCATACTGTTATATAGAGAGAGAGGGGAGGGATGGTACAACCACCACACTGTTATATAGAGAGAGAGGGGAGGGATGGTACAACCACCACACTGTTATATAGAGGGGGGAGGGATGGTACAACCACCACACTGTTATATAGAGAGGGGAGGAGGGATGGTACAACCACCACACTGTTATGTAGAGAGAGGGAGGGATGGTACAACCACCACACTGTTATATATAGAGAGGGGAGGAGGGATGGTACAACCACCACACTGTTATATATAGAGGGGAGGGATGGTACAACCACCACACTGTTATATAGAGAGAGGGGAGGAGGGATGGTACAACCACCACACTGTTATGTAGAGAGAGGGGAGGGATGGTACAACCACCACACTGTTATATAGAGAGAGAGGGGAGGGATGGTACAACCACCACACTGTTATATAGAGAGAGGGAGGGATGGTACAACCACCACACTGTTATATAGAGGGGGAAGGGATCGTGAGTTCAGCCTGATCTGAAGCCACAAATGCTCGGATCACTGCTAATGTCAGTAATATAATCTTAAGTTTGGCACAGGAAATGACTGATCTTCTTTATTGGTTTAAGTTTGCGGAGACTTGGAGTGTGTTCTTCCGGCACCTTACTGTGGATACCTTATGGTGTGTTCAGTAGTAGAGTCCTCTAGTGAAGGGCTATTCCGCTCCTGGAAGGCAAAAACACTATGGGTTTTGTTCCTACCTTGTGTACCATTTCTGAATTCCTCCCATATTAGGAGAGGATGAAAACTAGAAGTGTTTTGGCCCACTTGGAGCGACATTGAACAGCCCTGCGATGGGCCTGTGTCAGAGAGGCGTTGTCCCCAGGGATCACCTTTCTCTTCTCTTGGTACTGTCCGAGTCTTCTTACATCCTGAATTTTTCCTTCCCAATTGCTGCAATACCCTCTCCCCCCATCCGGTGCTCTCTCTCTATGATGCCCTCTCTGTCTCCTTGTGACTGCAGGCTAGGAGTAGCAGGGTAGCAGCATTAGCACAAACCCACAAATGCTTACAATTTATCAACAGTCTGCTCTGCTGAGATGGTTGATTTTCCTTTAGCTTCCTCTGTCTCCTGGCTATAAGATTTCAGACGTTCTCTCCCTCGCCTCTTTCGCTCCCTCTCACCAGTCAGCCTCTTGCTCTCCTCACACCCACCATTTCCTCCTTTTCACTCTTGTTTGTGGTGTCTCCTTCCCCCTCTATCTGTTAAGAGGAGACTGTAGACTGGTTCTCCCTCCTGTTAAAGGAAAAAACACTCATTCCTTTAATATACAGTGTTAAATAACACTGAGAACAATTCTTTGAACAAATGTTTCATTTTGGCGTTATAAGAAGGTTGATAGCAACATGGAAAGTCCTTTTGGATATCTATTGCAGTTGAATACAAAATCCGCAATTCTCTCTATGGGCTAGCCAGCTAGCAAACAAACGTAGCAAACAATAATACCAACGACAATATCAGCATGTCACGTAGCTAGTTAGCTGTAAAATCGCCTTAAACTCCATTATCCATTTAGGCGTCGACAATCTCACCATGTTCAACCTGCACATCAATGTGCCTCAGAGTGGAGTCTGACATTTGCAACGACGTATATACTTTTAAGGAGATGGGAAATGTTGCTGAAGCATGTCAAGCACGGTGCATTCTGGGCTATTCTGGGACAAGCTGCGCTCTCCAAGGAGTGAAGGGGAGTCTATAGGGCGCAACCCAACATTAGCACAAATGTGTCAACAAGAACTACATTGCAAATCTTTTCCTAGACGTAAGATTAACTTGCTATTTGTAATATTGTATAGCTTTTGAATCATGGCGTTATGTAGTTTGGAGGAAAAAAGGCACGTTTCTTGACATTTACACTGACTTTGAGAAGGGATTGCGTGACGATTAGCTTAGCAACCACGTGACGCAGCATGACATCGTGAACATGTCTGCTGGGTGAGGTTATAGATATACATATATATTTATTTATTCCGTCTTTCGTTGGATTCCTATCTCCTTTTGTATAATATCTCTGACGCCGGCACCATGCACTCTGGACTAAAGAGGAAGACTTATGACGTGCGCTAGATCCTACATGAAATGACACATTTCTCCAGGTAGGAATATCACAAAAATATGATTAATGGCTCATTCCAGAGAAGACATCCTCTTGAGTTACGACATTGGCCAGTATTGAAATCTGACATGTTTGATCATCTTGAAGTCCTATTCCTAATAATTTCTAGTGTAGTGAGAGCTACTTCATCACAGTGCTACATCATACAGGCTGGATTTCTGCCTGCTTACATTCCAATAACGCAGATACACATGAAATTACCAGGGGAATTGATAGAACATCACTCAGAGATGCACGAAAACAATAGAACATTCAAAATGGATGAACCTTCCCTTTTAAGAGGAGACTAGCAGGTAGTGGAGTGTGTTTAGGTCTCTGTTTCTCCCTCCATTTAAAATGGATGAACCTTTCCTTTAAGAGGAGACTAGCAGGTTGTGGAGTGTGTTTAGGTCTCTTGTTTCTCCCTCCATTTAAAATTATGATACCCATTTGAATGGCTTAATGCCTCAGAGTGGTCTCATGCTGTAGGCCTGCTGATAATGGACGGGTCATTTCCCCCACTGAGGACAGTAATGTATTTTCACCGCACAGCCCATTAGTTACAAACAACGTCCAACCAACATCGGAGACAAAAACACAGGAAGAAGGTTGGGTTGGGCATGCTGGTATTGTGTGCTCTAGATAGTTTCCCATTAAGCCATAAGGGATGGAGTTGAGGCTTTTGGTATTAATCTAACAAGGTGTTTCTTTTTTGCTCTTGCAGAAATTGCCAGGCACTTTCGGTTCGGTAGCCAGGAAGACGCCCATGAATTCTTACGCTACACCATCGATGCCATGCAGAAAGCCTGTCTGAACAGCTACCCCAAGTAAGTTTGTCAAGTCATCGAGTGAAGGACATTAATTATACCTCAATGAAATGTGGATTGAATTGAATGTGGGTGTTCAGAAAGCCTCAATCTGTCATTTTTGGATGATTCTTTGTCTTTTTTTAATATATTTCTCTCTCTGGGTCGTAGGTTAGACCGGACGACACAGGCCACCACATTGGTCCACCAGATATTTGGCGGTTACCTCAGGTCGCGAGGTACAGCTTTCAGTCTACTGTATTGCACAGTTGGTCAATTCCATTTCAATTCAGGAACTCTTGGAACTGTAATTTGTACTTTCTGATCTGACTGGAATTCAAAATGAATTGATCCCAACCCTGCTACGTCGATAAACTACTTTTTAAGGCATATTGACAAATTGCCTTAGTGGATTAATTCTATATTTTTCTCTTTCAGTTAAGTGTTCCATTTGCAAAAGTGTGTCAGACACTTACGACCCTTACTTGGACATTGCTGTGGAGATTCGAGTAAGTCTCTTGCTTACTTTAAAAGTATCTTCCTCCTGTCCTTGAATACTTCACAAGCACAGATCTAATCAATCAATCACATTTATCCAGATACCCAGCCTAAAACCCCAAAGAGCAAGCAATGCAGATGTAGAAGCACATTGGCTAGGAAAAACTCCCTAGGCAGAAACCTAGGAAGAATGGTACTTATAAATTCTTGTCAGATAGGTGGTCCTATTGATTTATCCCTCGGCCAGAATAAAGAGTTAATTGATGTGTGTTTGCTGTCCCAAAGTCATCAGCTGAATTCCTATTTGGTTTCATGCCTGTGTTGAGTGGTCTTCCGTCTGTCCTTTTCAGCAAGCAGCAAATATCGTCCGAGCCCTGGAGCTCTTTGTCAAGCCCGACGTGTTGAGTGGAGAGAACGCCTACATGTGTGCCAAGTAAGTTCTGAGTAATGATGATGTAACTTCTAACACACTGATATTGTAGACGTACACAAGGCCCACATTAGTGTTATAGACGTTTTATAAACAACACACTTACACTTTATCAGGTGTAAGAAGAAAGTTCCGGCAACAAAGCGATTCACAGTCCACCGAACATCCAATGTTCTGACCCTGTCTCTCAAGAGGTTTGCCAACTTCAGTGGAGGAAAAATCACCAAGGTAAACCTCTCGCAAAAATAGTCATTACTCTGTTTAAAAATGCTGTTTCAGTGCAACAGTTCTCACCCTAACTGGGTCGTAGTCCGTAGGGCACCATTGCAAAACACTTTGCAATTATTATATATATTTTTTTGAAACATTCAGGAAGTTCCTCCCCATTTTAAAAAATAAAATAAAATTTGCTCCCTACTGAACATGCCCCTGATGCTTATCTCGCCTGTGTTTTTGTTAGGACGTTGGCTACCCAGAGTTCCTGAACATCCGCCCCTACATGTCTCAGAGCACAGGGGACCCGGTCATGTATGGCCTCTATGCTGTCCTGGTGCATTCTGGGTACAGCTGTCATGCTGGCCACTACTACTGCTATGTCAAGGTAAGGACATTGATGGTCGGCCTGAGACGGAACATTTGAGATGGATTTTGTTTGGAAGTCTGAAAGATAATTTACGTTTAGAACAGTGACAGTGAAAATCTATCAGAACGGTATGTTTGTTTGTCCTGTTAATCTGTGTTTAGTCTCTACTGTGGCATGTCCCTTCACTTTATTTAGAAAAGCCCATTCAGATTTCTGTTGTCTTCACAGGCCAGCAACGGGCAATGGTACCAGATGAATGACTCGATGGTCCATTCCAGTAACATCAAAGTAGTCCTGAATCAGCAAGCCTACGTTCTATTCTACCTGAGGTAAGACGTTAACAATATAGTTACCAGACCCGGGTCCAATACAGATGTCTGACAAGTTCAAATGCCTTTTACATTGAGACCTTATATAGTTACCAGCCCCGGGTCCAATACAGATGTCTGACAAGTTCAAATGCCTTTTACATTGAGACCTTATATAGTTACCAGACCCGGGTCCAATACAGATGTCTGACAAGTTCAAATGCCTTTTACATTGAGACCTTATATAGTTACCAGACCCGGGTCCAATACACATGTCTGACCAGTTCAAATGCCTTTTACATTGAGACCTTTTTCAAGTGAGCCCTGGAAGTGTTTATCTTAAGAGTTTACTCTGTTATGTTTTACATGACATTTGAGTCATTTAGCAGACGCTCTTATCTAGAGCAACTTACTGTAGTTGGTCCCCCGTGGGAATCGAACCAACAACCCTGGTGTTGCAAGCGCCATGATCTACCAACTGTTAAAACTATTCCATTGGTTCCGTTCTACACGACAAGCTAGATCAAGTATCTATTGCTGGTCTGATGGTTACTAGCGACTGATTGCAGTAGTAGCTAGGAACCATACACATTGACCATATCTGCTCTTTGCCCATTAGGATCCCAGAGACCAAGAAGAACGTGGATGGCCAGATCACCAAGCAGGGAATGGGGAAGAACGTAGCGACGTCAGAGCACTTCAGGAAGACCAACCTCAACAGACCCCTGTCCTCTCCGCAGGTCACCAAGGTATGGGACAGGCTGGCAGAACGGTCCGTCATCAGAATGTTTGAAAGCAATACGGTATGAATAGACTTGCTGCCTTCGATGTGATACTTTTATTGTCCATTTGCATGGAAATCAATACAATACAGAACGGTTCAAATAAGGACACACTAACTATACTGTCCTTACACAAGGTAATATACCACTGTTCCGTAGCCTGATGGCGGATGAGATGAAGCTGGCCTTACACTATAATTAAGTGTTAAGGCTTGGGGGCGTGTGGTATATGGCTAATATACCACGGCTAAGGGCTGTTCTGATGCACGACGCATCGTGGAGTGCCGGGACACAGCCCTTAGCCGTGGTATATTCACCATATACCACAAACCCGAGGTGCCTTATTGCTATTATATACTGGTTACCAATGTAATTAGAGCAGGAAAAAAATACAAGTTTTGTTATACCTGTGGTATACTGTCCGATATACCACAGCTGTCAGCCAATCAGCATTCAGGGCTTGTACCACCCAGTTAATAATATACATTATACCACTGTTCAGTAGCCTGTTGGCTGATAGGATGTAATATACATTATACCACTGTTCAGTAGCTTGATGTAAGCATGGTAAATAAGCATTTCACTAAGGTTGGTCTGTTTTGTTTGGTGTATGTGACAAATAAAATGTGATTTGATGGCTGATGAGATGAAGCTGGCTCTACCTCTTTGTTCTGAACCTGGGGACTTTGTATTGCCTCCTGGATGTCTTGTATGGGGTGTTGTCTCAAGGCTTGGTCACTGAAACATGTCTCTTTCACTGCAGAAACTGGACCCTTTCCAGCTGCGTAAGATTCAGTCCGTAGAGGGCGGCCTGGGCATACCTGTGTCTAGGAATGGCGCCAACATCTCCCAGCAGCCCAACAAGATGTCCAACGGGACGTCGTCCTCCTCCCACGCACCCACCAGGATACCCAGTGGACCCATGCTGATCGAGGAGCCCTTCAAGAAGCTGAAGAAGCCCTGTCCTCCTCAGCAGCCCCAGGCGCGCAGCAGCACCCCCGCCCCCTCCAACGGTGTGGCCGGCAGGTCGGACGGCGGAGACCGGAGGCACGGGAACCAAGGGGCCAGAGGCCTGGCCGCATCTACCTCACTCAAGTCCCTGTCAGACTCCTCCTCGGCAGACACCTCCGACTCAAAGGTACAGCACTAGTTCTAATATATTATGAATTTTATTGGATGGGCAGTTTGTCTACTATAACTGCCCAAATGTACCCTTATATAATTGCGGTCACATACAGGATGAAAATGTGCATATCTCAAACATACACGTTGTCTTATTTACATGCGCTTCCCTCACTCAGAATGTAATATATCCCATTTATTCTTTAGCCCAGTCATGTTAACGTTATACTGGATTTACCATAAGATGGTCAGTTTGTGTGTCATTGGTTTCTGGTCACGTTATTCATCAGAACCAAATGCTTGCTATTGTCGTCCAGGATTCCATGGGTACCAAAAGTGCGCCGGTTGGTGGGACGTCCACCCCCCCTAGGAATGTCTCGAACGGCATGGCCTCCCCTGCCAAGAGTGTGGAGCGCGTGGGCACGGAGGAGCAGAAGACAGTCAAGCTAAAACCCCTGGCCCTCAACAACATCACATCTTCACCCACCGGCACCACGTCTCCCCCACCCGCCAAGAAATTGGCCCTGTCGGCCAAGAAGGTGAGACTAGAGGCACCGTGAATGGCTCAGTAGCCGCTTACTTGCTGACCAGACTGCACGCGCGCAAGTTGATTTTATACACCGACACCTGATGCGATCAGGACACTCAGGTTGAAATAGCTAAACAAACTCTAAACCAATTATATTAATTTGGGGACTGTTCGAAAAGCATTAAACATTTATGACAATTTATCTATCTTGCTATTGCTAGCTAATTTGTCCTGGGATATAAATATTGGGTTGTTATTTTACCTGAAATGCACAAGGTCCTCTACTCCAACAATAATCCACCGATAAAACGGTAGACCAAATACATTTCTAGTCATCTTTCCTTCCTTCAGGCTTCTTTTTCTTCTTTGGACTTTATATTGCGGTTGGTAACCAACTTTAAGCTGCATTACCACAACCAACTGGAGTGTGGACCTCAGTTAATCTTTCAGTCACCCATGTGGGTATATGCTCCTAAAAACCAGTGAGGAGATGGTAGAGGCAGGACTTGAAGCGCGTTGAGCGTCACAATTAGAACCAATTTCTATTTTAGCGCCTGGCTACACAGACGCTCGCGAGCAGTGTGGGTGCAATGATTGAATGCATGTGTACATATATGCAACGCTCACACGTGAGACACGTCCAGTCTGGTCAGCATGTTAGCCACTACAGCGCTGTCTGGGCAAGCCAGTACTGACTACTGCGAGAGAGGTTTGTGTCCGATTTTAAAACGAAGACACTGTCTCTGATTTGTAAACGTCTTGTGGATAAATTTGCCAGTCTCCGATTGATGGTGGGTCTTTGTCGCAGGTGTAACAGTATGTTGCGTCTGTTTTTAAAGCTCTGGTGCAAGTAAGCACTGGCTCACACAGATGGCGCGACACTGGATAATAGGCCAAATCATAGTTTAGTAGTCTTTATAGTTAGGGCCCTGTCTTTTGGTTAATCATGTCACGTAGTTCAACTTTTAAATTTATTTTATTTATTTTTTTACGCTGTTTCATCAAACTGTATCCGTTTCTTTTTATGTCAGATGGTCCAGCACCATCCTCAGACAATTGTCTACATTTTTGGTCTAATTCTAAGTTCTGGAAAATGCTTAAAATAAAGGTCAACATCCAGGTCATGTGACATGGTCAACCAAAACACATGGCCCTATTTATAGTCTTATCAGCAATACAGCTACTTTCCCTGGGCTTTGCCTTGGAAGCATGTAGTGTCTTTGTTGCCTGCTGCCTTCCTTCCCTTCACCTCTATCCCTAACACTTAAAAATAAGGTGTTTTTGTTATTATCCTATCAAATTGATTGTATGACAATTGGATCTATTGTAGTCTACTGTAAAGCTAGTACACGGTGTTCCTATTCTCCTATCAAACCAACCAACTAGTCTACTGTCAGACGAGGGCTGGGCGATATGAATAAAAGATCATACATTTTACAGTATTTTATGAATAATCGTTTTTAAATAATAGATCTAAATATGCTTTGAGTAGTTCATGACCCTAGAGTAGCAACACAAATTAGAAGTCATCTCAATTTCTCCATTTATTCAATCCAACTACACACTGTGCCATGCAGAATGATATGGGCAAATAATATAGACCTAGTTAATTGTTGAACTGTTGGAATTAAAGTAGTTGGAATATAGTGGGCAGCACCGTGAATACGTTGTTTTGACACGACAATGAATGAATAAACCAGGGAGGAATTATTTACAGGGTAGGAACCAGTGTTGGTCAGTGTTTCCAGGTGACCCTAATTAGATGTTACATTACATTTTTTCTTACTGGTGAATGCCTAGATAAGATACCATTGCACAAACATGCTTATCAGAGAGGAATAGGCAAAGCATGAATATGTTAGCTAGCTAGCTTCATGTAGCTAGCTAGCTAACATATTCATGCTTTGCCAATTCCTCTCTGATAAGCATGTTTGTGCAATGGTATCTTATCTAGGCATTCACCAGCACTGGCACTAGTCAGTATTAGCTAGCTTCGTTTGCTAAATGTATTAACTAGTGATTTAGCATTAGCGGCTAACAAATTATTTTAGCAACACCTTGCTAAGAAAAGACAAACTAGCAGATAGTAAGATACACAAACGAATAGTGTATAGAACGCTTGTGGACAGCAGTATGTCACCAACATTGTATCCATCTGACCATGCAGAGTGAACAGCAAGGAAGTTCTTGTGCCTCTGTGGTCGAGCAACTGCTGTCCTTGAGTGATGAGACAGGGCTTGGTGTGGTTGGCTGCATGCATCAGTCTGAGCATCGAGGGGGGGGGTTCAAATCATATTTTGTCACATGCGCTGAATAGTACAGGGAAATGTTTACTTACAAGCCCTTAACCAACAATGCAGTTAAGATTTTTTTTAAGTATCTACTAAATAAACTGAAGTAATTAATAAACATGAAAAAAAGAAAATAATAGAAAAAACAAATAATTAAAGAGCAACAATAAAATGACTAACGAGGCTATATACAGGGGGTACCGTATAATGTCAATTTGGGGGGGGGGGGGGTTAGTTGAGGTAATAAAGGTAATATGTAGGTAGAGGTAAAGTGACTATTCCCAGGGTCCTTAGCTTAGTGATGAGCTTTTAGGGCACTATGGTGTTGTAGTCAATGAATAGCATCCTCACGTAGGTGTTCCTTTTGTCCAGGTGCGAAAGGGCAGTGTGGAATGCAATAGATTGCGTTATCTCTGGCTCTGTTGGGGCGGTATGCAAATTGTAGTGGGTCTAGGATTTCTGGGATAATGGTGTTGATGTGAGCCGTTACCAGCCTTTCAAATCACTTCATGGCTACAGATGTGAGTGCTATGAATCGGTTGTCATTTAGGCAAGTTACCTTGGTGTTCTTGGGCACAGGGACTATGGTGGTCTGCTTGAAACATGCAGGTATTGCAGACTCGGTCATGGACAGGTTGAACATGTCAGTGAAACTACTTGCCTGTTGGTTAGCACATACTCGGAGTACACGTCCTGGTAATCCGTCTGGCCTTGTGAATGTTGACCTGCTTAAAGGTCTTACTCACATCGACTGTGGCGAGCGTGATCATGCATGCGTCAGTGTTGCATGTTTGGTAGGCTTGTGTCACTGGGCAGCTCGTGGCTGTGCTTCCCTTTGCAGTCCATAATAGTTTGCAAGCCCTGCCAAATCCAATGAGTCTCGGAGCCGGTGTAGTTGGATTCAATCTTAGTCCGGTATTGATGCTTTCGTTGCCTGTTTGATGGTTCGTTGGAGGGCATAGCAGTATTTCTTATAAGATTCCGGGTTAGAGTCGCTTCTTGAAAGCAGCAGCTCTACCCTTTAGCTCAGTGCGGTGTTGCCTGTAATCCATGGCTTCTGGTTGGGGTATTTATGTACGGTCACTGTGGGGATGACATCATCGATGCACTTATTGATGATGCAGGGGACTGATGAGGTGTTTTCCAATGCCATGGAAAGAATCCCGGAACATATTCCAGTCTGCTAGCAAAAAAGTCCTGTAGTTTAGCATCTGCTTCATCTGACAACTTCCGTATTGAGCGAGTCACATGTACTTCCTGCTTTAGTTTTTGCTTGTAAGCAGGAATCGGGAGGATAGAGTTTTGGTCAGATTTGCCAAATGGAGGGCGAGGAAGAGCTTTGTATGTGTGTCTGTGTGTGGAGTAGAGGTGGCCTGTAAGTCTATATAGTTTTTCTCTGGTTGCACATATAACATGCTGGTAGAAAATGCGGTAAATCGGATTTAAGTTTCCCTACATTAAAGTCCCCGGCCACTAGGAGTACCGCCTCTGGATGAGGATTTTCTTGTTTGCTTATGGCCTTATACAGTTTGTTGAGTGCGGTCTTAGTGCCAGCATCTGTTTGTGGTGGTAAATAGACAGCAATGAAAAATATAGGTGAACTCTCTTGGTAGATAGTGTGGTCTACAGTTTATCATGAGATACTCCACCTCAGTCGAGCAAAACATTGAGTCTTCATTAATATTAGATTCAATGCACCAGCTGTTATTGCCAAATAGACACAGACGTCCACCACTTGTCTTAACGGAGGCAGCTGTTCTATCTTGCCGATGCACGGAACACCCAGTCAGCTCTATGTAAGGTTGTATTCGGCGCATGTGACTAATACAATTTGATTTGTTACCATTTCGTTGTTCATCCACAACTCAGTGAAACATAAGATATTACAGTTGAATCTCCCGTTGGTAGGATAGTCTTGATCGGAATTAATCCTGTTTATTATCCAATGCGTGCACGTTGGAAAATAGGACTGATGGTAGAGGCGGGTTACCCACTCGTCGGATTCAAGGCACCCCGACCTATGACCCCTATATCGCTGTCTCTTCTTGATGCGAATGACATGGATTTGGGCCTTGTTGGGTGTCTGAAGTAAATCCTTCGCGTCCGCCTAGTTAAAGAAAGAAAGCTTTGTCCAGTACGAGGTGACTAATCACTGTTCTGTTATCCAGAAGCTCTTTTCGGGCCATTCTGGTGGCAAAAACATTATGTACAAAATAAGTAAAAAAATAACGCAAATTGGTTTGAAGCCCGTAAAATGGCAGCCATCTCTTCCGGCACCATTTTTAGTATTAAGCTCAAGTAGCAAAAGGAGTAAACTATAAAAACGGACAGTTTACGTGCTGGAGTTGAGTACCACATTTTTAACAAACCAGACATGGTTATAGAAGGTAAAGTAAAAACTCAAACTGCTCCGTGCATCAATACCGGTGTGAATATGGTATACCGCCCAGCCCTATGCAAGACCAGTACACCGTCTGTGTTCTTATTCTCTTGTCTAACCAACCACATACTCCAGTACAGGTCTCTCCAACCTTGTTCTTGGAGAGAACCTACAGGACAGTATTTCACTCAACCCTAATCTAGCACACCTGATTCTAATAATCAGCTTGTTGATAAGCTGAGTCAGGTTATTAACAACTGGGGTTGAATTGAAAACCTGGAGTGAGAGCGTACAGGACAGTATCTCTCCAGGAAGGGTTAGACGGCCCTGTATTAGTAGTCGCCTCTTTTTACAATGTTTGTCTTGTTGTTTCAGTTCCAATTATTTTCTTCTAACCATTTCTAACTCTTCTCTGCCATACCATCCTCTCCTGTTTTTCTCTCTCTCCCTTGTTCATTTGTTCTTCCATCCGTCTTTACAATGATTCCTTCCTCCTTATTTGATCATCCCTCCTTTTTTGTCACGTTCATGGCAATTTTCTTTTAGACCACCAAGTTTTTATTTTTGTCGATAACTGCAGGCCAGTCGCAGCCGGAGTCCGAGCAGCACTGAGGCTCAACACCCCCACCTGCCACGTCATCCGTCCAGTGACCGCACGCATCCTGCTCAACTTAACCTCACCTTCACCTCACCCACTCACAGTCACAGGTACGAACCGCACCACGCCCCCCCTCAACAGACCGTTCACAGCATTGTGTCCAGTTAGGCACAAAACAGGAGAACTATTTGAACCCGAGTAAAACAGGGTGGTACTATCTGAATTTGTCCAATTTAGAAACACTGCATTCTGTTTCCCTTTCAAAGCAGTTTGTTACGGTATGCTCTACTGAACATCACCCAGTTCTCACTGGTTTACTGTCCCATTGGTGAACTTTTGAACTAACACAAGACTACGTTGTGTTCAATATTTTTCTAGATGGTTTGAATTTCTCCTATTTTGTTCTTGAACATTTTCTTCTCGTTCCCCTCTCAGGGTTGGTCCATTCCATTCACCCAAACTGCAATCTCCAACTGCAGCCCACCATGTCCACTCAGGCATCCCATCTAAGCATCAGAGTCCCCAGAAATCAAACTCCACCCTCTCTCCAAAAACCAATGGGCTTCAGCCCCACCTTCCAAAGATCCCTAAACCTACCGAGACCCCCAGTCTGTCAGAGCCTGGCCCAAGCAGTTCCGCCACCTCCTTAAAGAAGAAAAATAAGAAACGGCGTCACTCTGAGATGGAAGGCGGAGAGCGAGAGCCAGCACTGGCCTATGTCATCCCAGACATCCCCGCTGAGCCTGAACTGATCGAACCGGCCAGTGAGCGGAAGAGGAGGAAAAGGAGAAAGAAGAGGAAGAGGGAGGAAGAGGATGGAGATGCAGCCGAGAACCACAGGGCAAGAGTTCAGTCTCATCTGGAGGCTTCACCGCCGGCCCAAGAGGAGGACTGGTGTCAGGGGGGATCATGGAGACTCAGCCCCCCTGACCAAAGAGCCCTGGAACAACCAAAGCTGCCCCATCCCCAGCCTAAGAGTAAGCTCCAGTTGGTTCCAGTGGTTCTCCAGTGTGATGCGAATCAAGGAGAGCAGAGTATGGACACTGTGACGATGATGAAGAGGAGGAGGAGGAAGAAGAAAAGGAGATTGGAGGAGGGACCGGAGGAAGCAACATTAACACGTTCTGTTTCAGAAAGGTCACTGAAATGTTATGGTGATATTCTAGCTAGAAAACGTAGATGCATTAGAGTACTATTATTTGTCTGTTTGGTCATGTAGCTTTAGACCTACAGCAGTAAACATGTCAGTTAAAAGGTCCAACGCATCAAAGTAAATAAAACATACAGTACCAGTCAAAAGTTTGGACACACCTACTCATTCAAGGGTTTTTCTTTACATTGTAGAATAATAGTGAAGACATCAAAACTATGAAATAACACATATGGAATCATATAGTAACCCAATGTTTTTTTTTTTTTAACAAATCTAAATATATTTGTGGTTCTACAAATTAGCCATCCATTGCTGTGTTTCTTGGCCTAAGTAAGTCTCTTCTTATTATTGGTGTCCTTTAGTAGTGGTTTCTTTGCAGCAATTCGACCATGAAGACCTGATTCACGGTCTCCTCTGAACAGATGATGTTGAGATGTGTCTCTTACTTGAACTCTGAAGCATTTATTTGGGCTGCAATTTCTGAGGCTGGTGACTAATGAACTTATCCTCTGCAGCAGAGGTAACTCTGGGTCTTCCATTCCTGTGGCGGTCATCGATGAAAGATATTCCACAAATGTAACTTTTAACCAGGCACCCCTGTTAATTGAAATACATTCCAGGGGACTACCTCATAAAGCTGGTTGAGAGAATGCCAAGAGTATGCAATGTTAAATCCCTGCCCAAAAAAGATTGAACACTTTTTTGGGGGGGAGGGGTTACTACATGATTCCATGTTTGTTATTTCATAGTTTTAATGTATTCACTATTTTACGATGTAGAAATAAAGAGAATCCATGGAGTGAGTAGGTGTCCAAACTTTTGACTGGTACTGTATATATTTAACTTAAGGCTGTGATGCCAAGATATTAGCTAAATGTATTGGAAGCAACATAAAGCATGTATCACTGGGTCAAACCTACCCCGACTAATATGGAATCTTACATGGGAGATATAGGAGAAAATACAACCAAATGTTTAGTTTCTTTGCACATTGACACGTTAAAAATATAAATCTCTATTTTTTTGTGCAGCAGTTCTGGGACGAAGGACACGGTTGTTGAAAACGGCGCTGGGGATTCTACCGCCCCAAAGAAGTTAAAGAAGCACAGGCTAAAAGAAGAGGTGAAACAGTGGGAGGAAAGCAGACGTTGTTGCTCCGGCGACCAGAGGAGCGACACGGAAGCAGCGGAGGCCCTTCCCAAGAAGGGCACCGTGGAGAGCACCGGTAGACCCACACACCACACACTGCTGCATTGACTGAAGCCAACAGTCCAGTCTTACCCATTTTTACCATAACCTATTTGGCTAAACTTTTTTTAAACTCATACTCGAATATGGTTTCAGGACTTGAACTCCTGTCGGCAATATCTCTTGATTAGGCTGTGGGCAATATCTCTTGATTAGGCTGTGGGCAATATCTCTTGATTAGGCTGTGGGCAATATCTCTTGATTAGGCTCTATCCTTGTTTTGCATTATGTAAATAATGTTAACAGTTGTCCATTTCCCAGGGCTCAAATTGTTGTTTTATTTTGGCTCTTTTTGTTGCATCTGCAAATGTTTTTCTGGATTAAAAAAGGGGCAGGTGGTGGGCGTGGCAGGTGGTGGGCGTGGCAGGTGGTGGGCGTGGCAGGTGGTGGGCGTGGCAGGTGGCGTGTCAATGAGCGCGGTCGGCCCTGCCCTCCTGGCTTTGTAGCTGGAAAAAAACATTCCGCCGGTTTCCTGCAATTCTACATATTTTTCCATAGAGCTGAGAAATTGTTTTCGTTTTAAAGAAGTTTCATGTATGTTGTCATGGTTACTGCTGTTCTTTTGCTCAAGCATAATACACAATGCTGCTAAAATAATTGTTTTGGGAATTTTAATTTCTTCCTGACTGTCACTTTTTTATTTTGGTGCTTGTTAGTTCTCAAAGATTATATACAACTACAGGTCCATTATCTTTACTAGCTACTTTATTTCTGGATTTCGTTGTCCCTGGTTGTGAATGTTTCACCTCACTCTACTCCTTCCCCCCACCATAGCTGGAGTGATCGTGTGGGACAGCCAGGTTAAGGATGGCTACAAGCTCTCCAAGGCCCCCGCTGCAGAAGCTGTAGAGGGTGGTCCTGGGGATGTCCCCCACCCAGCCCCCATGGTCTGGGATGGCAAGAGGAGTGGTGGAGTTGTTGAGGAGCTCCTGAAGAACTCTTTGGACAAAGCCTATGGAACCCAAGGTGAGATCTAGAACATAAGACATTCTCAAGGTTGTACTTTACCTCCAGTGGAGTCAAGAAATTGTAATAAAAAGTTGTAGCTAAGTTATTTATGTAGCTAGCTAAGTCTCTCTGGGAGACTAATGGCAGTAGCGGCTCATACCGCTGTTGTGCGTAGCGCTGTAATGACTGAGTGGGGTGGGTGTGTCCAGTCCTCAGCTGGGAGGGAGAGGCATCTGCCATCAGTAGGGATGCCATTGACGACACCCGCGATGCCAGAACCGACATGGTGATTGACGAGTGGGATGAGGACTTTGACAGTGGAAAGGTGAGAGGGCACCCACAGACACACAAGCCCGTGGAAAGCTGTTTTCACATAGTGATTGTTTCAACAGAAGACATTATGTTAAAGGGATACTTTAGTTGTATCTTGTTTTTGACTTACCTAGGATTCTGTTTTAAATTTTTATCCCGGATATTTAGCAACATCCTGAATCTTCTGGCCTTCCTCTAGTCCCTTGTGGAAACTGAATGCACCAGTTAGCTCTGCATCTAAAGCATGTGTGAAGAGCTCCTTCTGGCTGAACTATTCCTAGAACCTTGCCTGCACCGTTAACTGGTTCCGGCACGCTTTACCTCTGTTACCTCTGGTCTGAACATTTCTTATGTGTGTATGAACAGGTGAAGAAAATGAAAAAGTACAAGCGAGAGAAGAGGAGGAGCGGCAATATCTTCCAGAAGATCCAGGACCGGCGGAGCATGTGGTCGGTCACACCCGGCGCCAAGAAGACCGGCTTTGGATACCGTCACTGAGAGCCAACCAGAATGGATGTTTGGATACAGTCACTGAGAGCCGACCAGAATGGATGTTTGGATACCGTCACTGAGAGCCAAACAGAATGGATGTTTGGATACAGTCACTGAGAGCCAACCAGAATGGATGTTTGGATACAGTCACTGAGAGCCAACCAGAATGGATGTTTGGATACAGTCACTGAGAGCCAACCAGAATGGATGTTTGGATACAGTCACTGAGAGCCAACCAGAATGGATGTTTGGATACAGTCACTGAGAGCCAACCAGAATGGATGTTTGGATACAGTCACTGAGAGCCTTCCAGAATGGATGTTTGGCCACATACAGTACAACCGAACTGGAGTGACGACACGTGACACCACTGTAACAACGTGACTATTTTTTTAATTGCTTGGTGGTTCATACCCTGATTGCAATACGAGAGACCATGGCCAGTTAACAGAACAACACATCTTTGATCTGTGCTGGTCTCTTCACTATAGAACTTACCGCAAGTCTTCCTATGATGACCGAGTCTGGTGAGCTGACCAACATGGGCTGTGATGTTACCACTGTCAACCAGGGTTCAGCAACAATGAGTTGACCATTGCTTCTACACCGTTGTCTCAGATGGATATGAAAATATTGTTCAGTCAATGGTGCTCAAGCTGCTCATGAATATGATGGATTTACCGTACTGTGATGAGCTTCCATCTGTGGTAATAACATGACACGATGTTATGTTAGGAATTCAGAACAAGTCATGTCAGGAATTCTCATATTTACATGGTTGGGCTACTCTAGGAGACGGTTCTGGGGTTTTCTAGCCGGTATCAAAGGATGTGGCATGCACCATATAGCATTTATCTGTGTGAAAGGCTGAGGTGAGAGATTTTGTATAATGTATGCTAGATAACCCTTACCCATCAGCTAAATGTATTGAAACCTATGAGGGAGACACTTGGGTTGTGTTCAGGTGGGCGAAACGTGCAGAACTTTGAATTATAGTAATGTAATGTATAGAGCTGAAATTATTTCCTATAGAAAATCATTGTGTTCTACACAATCTATTTCTCTGAACATTCTAAAATGTTGCAACCAGAGATTTAGTGTAAAAAATAAAAAAAAAATGGTTGGTTGGTTGGTAAACGTTGATTGCCGTTCTTGCTGAGTAAAGCAACACTCCCTCCCTATACGTTCAATGCATTTTCCCACAAATGGTGGGTAAACTCTTGGGCAAAATACAAAAACATGCGTAAATGACATTTCTGTGCGTTTATCCTCTACTACACCACTGGTTACAACCGCTGTGCTGACTGCTGACTGGGCGATCTGCAGGACAGTTGGCCAATAGAGGTGAACACTGTTCTCCTGACTCATATGGCCTATTCTGTATGTGAAGACATGTGGTGACCATCTCGCGCTGATCACCATCAGCACAATCACCAAGTCACCTTTAAAAGATCCCAAACATGAACAGGACCACAGATGGTGAAGCCATCATAACTGATATGCTTTATTCCCATCCTTTCTTTTAGTTTGGGAATGATTGATGGTTTTATGGTTTCTTATTCTGTGTGATTTCTTTGCCACAATGCCTTCTTGGTATGTTCTACATGACTTGATAAAACTGACCCACTGTGGCTGCTGCTGACACATTTACATATTCTGATTCTACTGTTATTTTATGAATTGTTATGAATTTGGAGGGGAAACAGTCACACGCCTGTTCCACGCAGACAACAGGCCTCCATCTTTAATCTAATTGATTATTGTATGCGTGATGGTGGTATTTGAAGTTTCCTACATCAGAATATTCAGTACTGCGTCCCTAACAGATTTGTTTTTGTTTCCTTTCCTGGGTGAATTTGACGGTTCTGAAGATGATGTAATTTGGTAGATGTGTCAGAATAGAAAATGTCATGGTCGATTAACACCAAGTGATGCTGGAATATGAATTGCCCCAACATCAGCTAATTGCAAAGTTCATAGGCGGATGTCTCTACCCCCAGGTCAAGTCGGGGACTGTAACGATAACGTCAAGGCTTTGCCTGTTTGTAACACCACATAATCCACCTTTTAATGGATTAGGCATATCATTGTTTCATCTGCTTTCTAATCCATTTGCTCTCCTTTCTGGTAAATAGTCCCATTCTGTTTTGCAAAAGAGGGTATGAGTGATTCTGGGGTGGGTGGGTTGAATTGGGAACTTTTTTCAACCCTAGACATCTACAGTAGGTCATGAGTGGAGCTAATTGCTCATCTCTTCTGCGTGTCATTCCCAAAATGTCAAGTCCTTGGTCCCTGGTCTCTAACTAAACGTTGTGTTGGTGACCATCGTTTAGTAATGCTCCATCACCAGGTCCCTGGTCTCTAACTAAACGTTGTGTTGGTGACCATCGTTTAGTAATGCTCCATCACCAGGTCCCTGGTCTCTGTGTTGGTGACCATTGTTTAGTAATGCTCCATCACCAGGTCCCTGGTCTCTAACTGTGTTGGTGACCATCATTTAGTAATGCTCCATCACCAGGTCCCTGGTCTCTGTTGGTGACCATCGTTTAGTAATGCTCCATCACCAGGTCCCTGGTCTCTAACTGTGTTGGTGACCATTGTTAAGTAATGCTCCATCACCAGGTCCCTTGGTCTCTGTGTTGGTGACCATTGTTTAGTAATGCTCCATCACCAGTGAACTTCAGCTTTGTTGTGCATCATGTGTTTTCTGAATGAATTTTGGGCCTCAAACAGTTCTTTCTTTGTGTGTTCTATCCCAGATAAAGAGTTGCATGTAGGCTGGTCCCAGATCTGTTTGTGTGGTTTGGCCAACACCTATGGCCATTGTAAATGTTGGAAATACAGCACAGACATCTGGGGCCAGGCTAGATTACGTACGTTGCCCCAGGCACTGTTAGTTTGAAGTTGATGTATATGCTATTAGTACATGATCATTGTCCCAATCTGTACTCTCTCTATGCAAATCACCCACAGACAGTCCAACTAACTGGTCATCTGGAACCTGATGTACCCAGCCATCCCCCAACCTTACAACCCTCATGTTCAACCAACCTTCTAGCCAAGTCCACATTTTATTACACACCCCCACCATTTTTATCCTGTTTTCTACCAGTATATTTGGGGGGAGGGGGGTGAAAACATGGGATCTTCCACTTTATCTGGGCACTGATTTTGATAAATAGATTATAAATGATAGTCATTAAACAAAAGCGTTTGGCCAGTGTAGAAGATTGTACAGTCCGCCTGGTGTTTCCCATGCTTTCCCCGTCATCCCTGCGTAGACTCAGCCTTTACAAACCATCCGGATCTGATCGGCTACACGGAAACAGAATGCAAGCTTGTGAGATCAGGATGATTCGTACGAGGCTAGTGTAGTTCTAGCCACCCATTTGACTTTCATTCTAGAGATGTCGGCTTAAACAGTAGAGTTAATTGATAATGTTAAATAATTTAAAGAAACTTTTCACAAATCTTTAATGTGTTATAAAAAAAAATACAGATGAAATCTGTATTTGGATTGGTGGGGGATTGTGAGACTTTAAATAATTTCTTGCAGATGGATGTTCATATGTTCGTGTTTCATACGATGACACCTTGTTACTGTAGTGTCATACAGTACGAGAGCGGTGTCATCACCAGTTCCATTGAATGTGTTTAATGTTGACTGTGAAATGAGCTTTAGGACATGTTCGAATGTCAAGGAAACTGACACCAGGACATTATACTGGTGTGACTGATCCATTATACTGGTGTGACTGGTCTGCGTCATGTTTGCATTGATGGTTCTATATTTTGCACCGCCTTTTCAGACCAAGGAGAGACATTTCATAATGAAAAGTGACTCTTACCAAAATGGATCATGTAATTAGCTATACAGGTGCAATAAAGTTGTGACTTTGTGAATAGCGGTCTGGTCTTGCTTCTTTGTTAGTAGAACATCTGGATATATTCTACTAACCATCAACAGCCTGGATGGAATATCAGACTGCATTTGAATTGTTATATGGCTCCTACAGCGCATGTGGAAAGTATTCAGACCCCTTCACTTTTTCCACATTTTGTTACGTTACAGCCTTATTCTAAAATTGATTATATTAATTTCCTTCAATCTACACACAGGTTTAGACATTTTTGATAAAAAAATTGTTTTTTTAAAACATAATACTTATTTTCATAAAAGGTAAGAAAGACCCTTTGCTATGAGACTTAAAATTAAACTCTGGTGCATCCTGTTTCCATTGATCATCCTTGATGTTTCTACAACTTGATTGGAGTCCACCTGTGGTAAATTCAATTGATTGGACAGGATTTGGAAAGGCACACACCTGTCTATATAAGGTCCTACAGTTGACAGTGCATGTCAGAGCAAAAACAAAGCCATGAGGTCAAAGGAATTGTCCATAGAGCTCCGAGACAGGATTGTGTGGAGGCATAGATCTGGGGAAGGGTACCGAAACATTTCTGCAACATTGAAGGTCTCAAACACAGTGGCCTTCTTAAATGAAAGAAGTTTGGAACCACCAAGACTACCTATCGGGGGAGAAGGGCCTTGGTCAGGGAGGTGGCGAAGAAGCCGATGGTCACTTATAGAGTTCCTCTGTGGAGTTGGAAGATCCTTCCAGAAGGACACCAATCTCTGCAGCACTCCATCAATCAGGCTGTTGTGGTAGAGTAGCCAGACGGAAGCCACTTCTCAGTAAAAGGAAAATGACAGTTTGCTTGGCGTTAGCCAAAAGGCACCTAAAGGACTCTGACCATGAGAAACCAGAATCTCTGCTCTGGTGAAACCAATTATGAACTCTTTGGCCTGAATGCCAAGTGTCACATCTGGAGGAAACCAGGCACCGCTCATCACCTGGCTAATACAGTGAAGCATGGTGGTGGCAGCATCATGCTGTGGGGATGTTTTTCAGCGACAGGAACTGGGAGACTAGTCAGGATTGAGGGAAAGATGAACGGAGTACAGAGAGATCATTGATGAAAACCTCTAGAGCACTCAGGACCTCAGACTGGGGCAAAGGTTCATCTTCCAACAGGACAACAACCATAAGCACACAGCCAAGACAATGCAGGAGTGGCTTCAGGACAAGTCTCAATGTCCTTGAGTGGCCCACCAGAGCCCGGATTTGAACCTGATTGAACATCTCTGGAAAGAGCTGAAAATAGCTGTGCAGCAATGCTCCCCATCTAGTCTGACCCAGCTTGAGAGGATATGCAGAGAAGAATGCGAGAAAATACAATACAGGTGTGCCAAGCTTGTAGCGTCATACCCAAGAAGAATCGAGGCTGTAATCGCTGCATATGTACAGAGTAAAGGGTCTGAATACTTACTGAAATGTGATATTTCCTTTTTTTTCCTCCCCTATTTATAAGTCAAAAATGTTTAAATTCTTGTTGTTGCTTTGTCATTGTGGGGTATTGTATGTAGATTAGGGGGGGAAAACATTTTATCAATTTTAGAATAAGGCTGTAACAACAATGTGGAAAAAGTCAAGTGGTCTGAATACTTCCCAATGGACTGTCATTTTACAGTGTCATAAAAGTCTGAATATTAACATGGGATCTCATATATTTCACTAAATAATGCGTGGCACCAGCATCATGCAGGTGCAACGAAACATTTATTTCTGAGCCAATTGTGCTAGTTCTTCACAATAGTAAACATGTAAATGAGTAAAGGCATAGTATCTGACATTAAGTTATAGCGCGTGACATCATCTCTGAAAGGAGGGGCCATGATCGTGCGGTTTCTCTCTGGATGGATTGACGTTCTCAAAGCTCTGCCTGCAGTCCTAGCTACTCTACATAATTTACAACCGATTCACTTTCAGCAGGAATAGAATAAATATGAAAACACGCTTTCTAATCAGTTGGGGATTTTAGGGAGGGATACATCCAGGCAGACTGACAACCGGACACGCGTGGGCGGGCGTATTGGAGATATCGGCTGCAGCAGAGGGAGCGCAAGAAACTGAAGCCTACAGCAGCATCAGTATGGATGGGGAGAATTATGGTAGGTTGTTTATCTTTCCGTCACTTCATATAGATAACGCATAATCACGCGTGTAAACACCTGTCTACAGTAAACATGACCGTTAATTCAGTGTTAGGTTTAAAGCGTTCGCTTCTAGGCTTACCAAAAGCCATGATCTGCGCGTGATGATGAACACACAAGTCGACTAGATTCATGTCACGCTACATACAGTTCCGATGTGTCAAGTTCAAGATTGGCGGAAGTTGTTCAGGCTACCTGATGAACAGCACATGTAGTCTGGTCGGGATTCATGGGCTATAAAAAGACATGCATGCTGAATTATTGAACACCATGGTGGTGAAGCTTTGCGCCAGGGATGAATATGGGACATTTTCCATGGGGAACCATATACATTTGTATCTATATCGGCACTCAAAGCAGGGCTCCTTTGATTTCAATGGGACTCCCAGGGACTCCATTTATATATATATATATATATATATATATATATATAAAAGCATTGTTTTTATAGAAAAACTGAATGAATACGAATAAATATGCTAAAGTTTTGTCAGATTCTTCGTTAAATGGCATCAATACATAGATGCATTCAGAAAGTATTCAGACCCCTTCACCTTTTCCACGTTACGTTACAGCCTTATTCTAAAATGTGTTAAATAAAAATGGTCTTCATTAACCTACACACAATACCCCATAATCACAAAGCGAAAAGTTTTTTTTCAAATTGTGGCGAATTTATAAAAAATACAAAACATAAATGCCTTATTTACGTAAGTATTCAGACCCTTTGCTATGAGACTTGAAATTGAGCTCAGGTGCACCCTGTTTCCCATTGATCATCCTTGATGTTTCTACAACTTGATTGTAGTCCACTTGAGGTATATTCAATTGATTGGACATCTGTCTATATAAGGTCCCACAGTTGACAGTACATGTCAGTGCACGAACCAAGCCGGTTGAAGGAAATTTCCGTAGAGTTCCTAGACAGGATTGTGTCGAGGCACAGATCTGGGGGAAGGGTACCAAAAAATGTCTGCAGCATTGAAGGTCCCCAAGAACACAGTGGCCTCCATCATTCTTAAATGGAAGAAGTTTGGAACCACCAAGACTCTTCCTAGAGCTGGCTGCCCGGCCAAACTGAGCAATAAGGGGAGAAGGGCCTTGGTCAGGGAGGTGACCAAGAACCAGATGGTCACTCTGATAGTTCCTGTGTGGAGATGGGAGAATCTTCCAGAAGAACAACCATTTCTGTTGCACTGCACCAAACAGGCCTTTATGGTAGGGTGGCCAGACGGAAGCCACTCCTCAGTAAATGAATATGCCAAAAGGCACCTAAAGGACTCTCAGACCATGAGAAACCAGATGATCTGCTCTGATGAAACTAAGATTGAACTCTTTGGCCTGAATGCCAAACGTCACATCTGGAGGAAACCAGGCACCGCTCATCACCTGGCCAATACCATCCCTACGGTGAAGCACGGTGGTGGCAGCATCATACTGTGGGGATGTTTTTCAGCGGCAGGGACTAGGAGACTAGTCAGGTGGAGGGAAATGTGAATGGAGCAAAGTACAGAGAGATCCTTGATGAAAACCTGGTCCAGAGCACTCAGGACCTAAGCACACAGCCAAGACAACACAGGAGTGGATTCGGGACAAGTCTCAATGTCTTTGAGTGGCCCAGCAATGCTCCCCATCCAACCTGGCAGAGCTTGAGAGGATCTCTGGATCTGCAGAGAAGAATGGGAGAAACTCCCCAAATACAGGTGTGACAAGCTAGTAGTTCATACCCAAGAAGACTCAAGGCTGTAATCGCTGCCAAAGGTGCTTGAACAAAGTACTGAATAAAGGGGTCTGAACTTGTGTAAATGTAATATTTTTAATACGTTTGCAAAAATGTCTTTGCTTTGTCATTATGCGGTATTGTGTGTAGATTGATGAGAAAAAAACATTAATTAATACATTTTAGAATAAGGCAGTAAAGTAACAAAATAGAATACTTTCTGAGTGCACTGTATAGGCTGTGTTGCTTCAGTCCAGCCATATACTAGTCAGGTGATGCATGCACCAGATAAACAAGCCCCAGTGTAAACTGATCTCTTTACAGGAAGTTAAATGCTATGCATGAGATCATCTGACACTTCAGGAGAGTCATCCTTGATGATGTAATTCCTTGACTCCATGGGGTCGTCATCATGCTCCTTATTATGGAGACTTGATTATGTCAATGATTTATTAGTTAGCTTGCTGATTCCCTAATGCATCTGAAAATAGAAGCTGGTGGCTGCAATGGCCTCATTGCAAGATATCATTTGCTGTTTTTGTCTCAGTGGGAGTGGTGTGTTGGCTGTAGAGGACTGTTACTGTCTCAGTGGGAGTGGTGTGTTGGCTGTAGAGGACTGTTACTGTCTCAGTGGGAGTGGTGTGTTGGCTGTAGAGGACTGTTTCTCTCTCATTGGGAGTGGTGTGTTGACTGTAGAGGGCTGTTACTGTCTTAGTGGGAGTGGTGTGTTGACTGTAGAGGACTGTTACTGTCTCAGTGGGAGTGGTGTGTTGACTGTAGAGGACTGTTACTGTCTCAGTGGGAGTGGTGTGTTGGCTGTAGAGGACTGTTTCTGTCTCAGTGGGAGTGGTGTGTTGGCTGTTTCTGTCCACGTATTAGTTTAATAGACCTGAGAGACAGGGGAGGTTCAGGGTCCTCCCACTACGCTACCACCTGTCACTTATCTGACGGTTTGTGCTGCATGTTTTATTGCTTTACAGGTTATACTTTTACTTGAGTCCCCCGTCATGAGGCATGTAAACACACAACATGACATACAGCAGCTTAAGTCATGAGGCATATAAACACACAACATGACATACAGCAGCTTAAGTCATGAGGCATATAAACACACAACATGACATACAGCAGCTTAAGTCATGAGGCATGTAAACACACATGACATACAGCAGCTTAAGTCATGAGGCATGTAAACACACAACATGACATACAGCAGCTTAAGTCATGAGGCATATAAACACACAACATGACATACAGCAGCTTAAGTCATGAGGCATATAAACACACAACATGACATACAGCAGCTTAAGTCAAGAGGCATGTAAACACACAACATGACATACAGCAGCTTAAGTCATGAGGCATATAAACATAACATAACATGACATACAGCAGCTTAAGTCATGAGCAGTCGTAACAGTTGAAGTTGAGAAATTACAACAGACTTTATAGTGACACAACAATGTAGGTTAGGTCAGCAAACTGGTTCAGCTAATTCATGGCTTGTGTCATGACAGTGTAATATAAGTCTTGTCTTAAGTTGACACCAACAGTCATGATTGGCAACTGTTATGTCATTGTTATGCCAGTCTAATGTAGGCCTTATGACAGGGGGTTCAATTAAAATATTACTTTTCTTATGTAATAATGAGCTGTGATGTGACGAATAAGAGAGACAGGATGTAGGAATGTAGTCAGCACATTTAGACCCACTCAGTGTCCCTGACACTCCTCAGCTACGTCCCAAATGGGACCCTAATCCCTACATAGTGCACAATATAGGGAATAGGGTGCCATTTGGGACACAGGCCTCCTGTCAAAACCACTGGTAAGAATGTCATATCATCATCCTCTTTCTGGAATGCATTTGGGTTATTCAGCATAACTATAGGCTCCCGAGAGAGAATAAAAGTAATCCTTGCTTTCGCTCAAGAATTGTGTGTGTGTGTGTGTGTGTGTGTGTGTGTGTGTTTAATCTAGTCAGACAAAGAAATATTGTTTAGCCTAGTTGTATATTTTATGTTGCATCTTCAGAGAATATGTTCTCAGTCTGTTGCCATCCTTTCCTGGGTCTCCTTACTTACTCTGCAGAGGGGGATGTTGCTAGGTACCAACCGTCAACCCTATCTAGCCCTCTCAGGACACCAGACTGAGACCTTTTTGGCTGTGCTGCTTAATTTAGCATTAGCTTCCACATCGTCTTGTGTTACTTTTATGACATACGACCTTCGTGACTTTGACTATGTTCCGTAGCCTAGTGGAAAGGAGCGTTGGGCCAGTAACCGAAAGGTTGCTCATTCGAATTCCAAGCCAGCAAAAAATATATATATTGCCCTTGAGCAATTCGCTTAACCCTAATTGCTCCAGGGTTGCCGTTGACAATGGCTGACCCTGGCTGTGACCCCACTCTCTGAGGGTGTTGGGATATGGGGAAAAAACACATTTACAATTCACACTTCTAGTATGGGAAATACTCAAATAGAACAAATATAAGCAAGTGCTTGTATTTGTCCTATTTCACACATTACATGTGTGAATTGGACATTTGTTTTTGCACTTTACCACATTGTGATGTCAGAGAAACGTTATAGTGCATTGTTTCTTTCTCCATATCAACACGGTTTTAGTCCGTTGCTACTTTATCATTTCAGTATTACTTTATAGACGCGGTAAACAGGTCAATGGGAATGCAGACCGTGGGGGATAGAAGACAGATGCCGGATTGGCGCACATTCAACAAATCTGATCTAGCAATGTGGATATTCATCAAATCTGTCATGACTGATGTATTGTAACAGGCCCACAATGTGGTTACTAAAGTCCCTTTCTGATATATCTGGCTGTTTTCACTGCTTAACCTTTAGAAATAGTCCCTTTTCAGGTTTAGAAGTAGTGACTGCTAAATGCTAACACCCATTCGTATAAGCTGGTTGGATAGCTAGCATACAGAAATCTGTGTTGGTAGTCAAAGTCATATTTAACTGTAATGCAGTTGATTGGTGACGATGACATGAATATGTATTGGAGTTGACATCCATATAAGCATTATACTCTGATTTGTACCTCAACACAGTGTGAAATATAAACAATAGCCTCAATTTTGGCACATTATATTCCATTGTTACTTTGTGATATCAGAGGAAAAGGTTATATTCCATTGTTACTTTGTGATGTCAGAGGAAAAGGTTATATTCCATTGTTACTTTGTGATGTCAGAGGAAAAGGTTATATTCCATTGTTACTTTGTGATGTCAGGGGAAAAGGTTATATTCCATTGTTACTTTGTGATGTCAGGAGAAAAGGTTATATTCCATTGTTACTTTGTGATGTCAGGGGAAAAGGTTATATTCCATTGTTACTTTGTGATGTCAGGGGAAAAGGTTATATTCCATTGTTACTTTGTGATGTCAGGAGAAAAGGTTATATTCCATTGTTACTTTGTGATGTCAGAGGAAAAGGTTATATTCCATTGTTACTTTGTGATGTCAGGGGAAAAGGTTATATTCCATTGTTACTTTGTGATGTCAGGGGAAAAGGTTATATTCCATTGTTACTTTGTGATGTCAGAGGAAAAGGTTATATTCCATTGTTACTTTGTGATGTCAGGGGAAAAAGTTATATTCCATTGTTACTTTGTGATGTCAGGGGAAAAGGTTATATTCCATTGTTACTTTGTGATGTCAGAGGAAAAGGTTATATTCCATTGTTACTTTGTGATGTCAGGGGAAAAGGTTATATTCCATTGTTACTTTGTGATGTCAGGGGAAAAGGTTATATTCCATTGTTACTTTGTGATGTCAGGAGAAAAGGTTATATTCCATTGTTACTTTGTGATGTCAGGGGAAAAGGTTATATTCCATTGTTACTTTGTGATGTCAGGAGAAAAGGTTATATTCCATTGTTACTTTGTGATGTCAGGGGAAAAGGTTATATTCCATTGTTACTTTGTGATGTCAGGGGAAAAGGTTATATTCCATTGTTACTTTGTGATGTCAGGGGAAAAGGTTATATTCCATTGTTACTTTGTGATGTCAGAGGAAAAGGTTATATTCCATTGTTACTTTGTGATGTCAGAGGAAAAGGTTATATTCCATTGTTACTTTGTGATGTCAGGGGAAAAGGTTATATTCCATTGTTACTTTGTGATGTCAGGGGAAAAGGTTATATTCCATTGTTACTTTGTGATGTCAGGAGAAAAGGTTATATTCCATTGTTACTTTGTGATGTCAGGGGAAAATGTTATATTCCATTGTTACTTTGTGATGTCAGGAGAAAAGGTTATATTCCATTGTTACTTTGTGATGTCAGGGGAAAAGGTTATATTCCATTGTTACTTTGTGATGTCAGGGGAAAAGGTTATATTCCATTGTTACTTTGTGATGTCAGAGGAAAATGTTATATTCCATTGTTACTTTGTGATGTCAGGAGAAAAGGTTATATTCCATTGTTACTTTGTGATTTTAGAGGAAAAGGTTATATTCCATTGTTACTTTGTGATGTCAGTGGAAAAGGTTATATTCCATTTTTACTTTGTGATGTCAGGAGAAAAGGTTATATTCCATTGTTACTTTGTGATTTCAGGAGAAAAGGTTATATTCCATTGTTACTTTGTGATGTCAGAGGAAAAGGTTATATTCCATTGTTACTTTGTGATGTCAGGAGAAAAGGTTATATTCCATTGTTACTTTGTGATGTCAGAGGAAAAGGTTATATTCCATTGTTACTTTGTGATGTCAGGGGAAAAGGTTATATTCCATTGTTACTTTGATGTCAGAGGAAAAGGTTATATTCCATTGTTACTTTGTGATGTCAGGAGAAAAGGTTATATTCCATTGTTACTTTGATGTCAGAGGAAAATGTTATATTCCATTGTTACTTTGTGATGTCAGGAGAAAAGGTTATATTCCATTGTTACTTTGTGATGTCAGGGGAAAAGGTTATATTCCATTGTTACTTTGTGATGTCAGGAGAAAAGGTTATATTCCATTGTTACTTTGTGATGTCAGGGGAAAAGGTTATATTCCATTGTTACTTTGTGATGTCAGAGGAAAAGGTTATATTCCATTGTTACTTTGTGATGTTAGAGGAAAAGGTTATATTCCATTGTTACTTTGTGATGTCAGAGGAAAAGGTTATATTCCATTGTTACTTTGTGATGTCAGGGGAAAAGGTTATATTCCATTGTTACTTTGTGATGTCAGGAGAAAAGGTTATATTCCATTGTTACTTTGTGATGTCAGAGGAAAATGTTATATTCCATTGTTACTTTGATGTCAGAGGAAAAGGTTATATTCCATTGTTACTTTGTGATGTCAGAGGAAAATGTTATATTCCATTGTTACTTTGTGATGTCAGGGGAAAAGGTTATATTCCATTGTGACTTTGTGATGTCAGGAGAAAAGGTTATATTCCATTGTTACTTTGTGATGTCAGAGGAAAAGGTTATATTCCATTGTTACTTTGTGATGTCAGGGGAAAAGGTTATATTCCATTGTTACTTTGTGATGTCAGAGGAAAAGTAAAGGTCATGTCTGCTTGTTTAATGCTACAGTCTCAGATAGCATTTTAGATACTGTTCAATATCTAGTTCTTTGTACATGATGAAGTGCACCCACAGAGGAAGTACAGTCAGTGGCTCGGGTTGCTGTTGTGATTTCAGGTGTGTGTGTGTGGTTGCCGTGGTTACAGCTGCTAGACGGCAGGCCCTGCCTATTCCTGTTGGTGTTCCTGTGGCCCTTCTCTCATGCTGTCAATCTCACTGATGGTCCCGCCTCCTAGACAGAATGACTGATGTGTGGTTGACTGAGCACGTTGTTCTGACAGATAGCCCCGCCTTCTAGACAGAATGACTGACGTGGTTGGCTGGGCCTTTTGTTTACTTCAGTCATCTCCGCTCAGGTGGAGTTTAGCTCTTTGGACTTGTTTCTGGAGACCAGAGATTAGAAGGGCTCTTACAGACAGCACATTTTAAGCACTGCTTCCCTCTCATATGCAAAAGACTCTGTCAGAAATCAGCCGCCCAAAACTCCCTGTAGCGCGTATAGCCAACCGCTGTGGTTAGAAAGACAGTCTGAAAGAAGGACCTGAAAGATGAAGAAGGGGGAAAACATCTGAAAATGAGAGAGAAAAAAGTAACTGTCACATTGAAGCGGATGTGAATCAGTTAGTTGATCTTTCCTCTCACTTCCTCTCTGAAATACACACCTCTGCCTCTGTCTATCTCTGTCTGCCTGTTTATCTATGTCTGCCTGTCTATCTCTGTCTACCTGTCTATCTATGTCTGCGTCTGTCTGCCTCTGTCTGCCTGTCTATCTCTGTCTGCCTGTTTATCTCTGTCTGCCTGTTTCTCTGTCTGCCTCTGTCTGCCTGTCTATCTCTGTCTGCCTGTCTATCTCTGTCTGCCTGTTTATATCTGTCTGCCTGTTTCTCTGTCTGCCTCTGTCTGCCTGTCTACCTCTGTCTGCCTTTCTGCCTCTATCTGCATGTTTATTTCAGTCTGCCTGTTTTATCCCTGTCTGCCTGTTTATCTCTGTTTGCATGCGTTGTCTACCTCTGTCTGAGCCACAAGGGACAAATCTAATTTTATTGGTCGCATACACATGTTTAGCAGATGTTATTGCGGGTGTAGCGAAATGCTTGTGTTCCCAGCTCCAACAGTGCAATAATATCTAACAATTCGCAGCAATACACACAGATCTAAAGGTAAAAGAGTGGAATTAAGAAATCTAGAAATAATAGGACGAGCAATGTCGGGAGTCCAGAGTATAAATATATATACAGTACCAACTAGTCAAACGTTTGGACACGCCTACTTACTCAAGGGTTTTTCTTTATTTTTACTATGTTCTACATTGTAGAATAATAGTGAAGACATTAAAACTATAAAATAGCACATACTTTTAACAAGGCACACCTGATAATTGACATGCATTCCAGAAAACTACCTCATGAAGCTGGTTGAGAGAATGCCAAGAGTGTGCAAAGCTTTCATCAAGGAAAAGGGTGGCTACTTTGAAGAATCTCAAACATAAAATTTATTTTGATTTGTTTAACACTTTTGGTTACTACATGTGTGCTATTTCATAGTTTTGATGTCTTCACTATTATTCTACAATGTAGAAAATAACAAAAATAAAGCAAAACCCTGGAATGAGTATGTGTGATGGGATGTATAGACATTATGGACAGCATATTGATAGAATATATAGTGTGCCTGAAGAATACATAGGATAGAATAGTGTATGCACAGGGACGAGAGAACTAACATGTTAATGTCACGCCCTGACCTGAGTATTCTTTGTTTTCTTTATATATTTTGGTTAGGTCAGGGTGTGACGAGGGTGGTATGTGTGTTTTTTGTCTCATCTAGGGTGTTTGTACCTTCTAGGGTTTTTGTAGATTTATGGGGTTGTTTCCATCTAGGTGTTTATGTAGGTCTATGGTTGCCTAGATTGGTTCTCAATTAGAGGCAGGTGTTTATCGTTGTCTCTGATTGGGAACCATATTTAGGCAGCCATCTTCTTTGGGTATTTTGTGGGTTATTGTCTATGTGATGTTGCACATTGTTTATATAGCGGTCACGTTCGTCTTATTCGTTTTGTTGTTTTTGTTTAAGTGTTCTTCGTGTTCTTCATTAATAAAGAAGAATATATTCTAACTACCCTACGCTTTGGTCTACTCCATACGACGATCGTGACAGTTAAACGTGTTACCCTGATGAAGGTAAGGTACCCTGACCAAACCATAGGTTCTATGTGAAAATTCAACTTAAATGGAAATTAGCATTTGTCCCTAAGACGTTTGTGGAGCATTCACGATAACCATAGTGCTGGAGTTTCTTCCTCTGCTGGGTAGCTGTACCCTGACACTGTGTTCCGTAGTTATTCTAAGCTCTCCTACTTGTGTAAGCAGCCTCTTGTGATGCTTAGAACATCAGTGGATCAGGAGGGCTGTTGTTGCTTTCTCCCAGCTGCTGTTCTGAGTCACCGGGGGGATGCTAGCTAGACTGGTGTGTGGAGTTAATAATCCACCTCCACACCACTGTACTCAGCAGGGTTGGTGTCAATTCCATTTCAATTCCAGTCCATTCAGAAACTACACCAAATTCCAATGACACATTTTCCTCATTGAAGGCGTTGAAGAGATTTGGAATTAGAATTTCAGTGTACTGTAATTCACCCAAACCTACACAGTACAGTACTCAGTAAATAATCCATCTACGCAGTACACTACCCAGTAAATATTCAGTAAATAATCCAGCTACACAGTACAGTACTCAGTAAATAATCTACCTACACAGTACAGTACCCAGTAAATACTCAGTAAATAATCCACCTACACAGTACAGTACTCAGTAAATAATTCATCTACGCAGTACACTACCCAGTAAATACTCAGTAAATAATCCAGCTACACAGTACAGTACTCAGTAAATAATCCATCTACACAGTACACTACCCAGTAAATACTCAGTAAATAATCCAGCTACACAGTACAGTACTCAGTAAATAATCCACATACACAGTACAGTACCTAGTAAGTACTCAGTAAATAATCTACCTACACAGTACATTACTCAGTAAATACTCAGTAAATAATCCACCTACACAGTACAGTACTCAGTAAATAATCCACCTACACAGTACAGTACCTAGTAAGTACTCAGTAAATAATCCACCTACACAGTACAGTACCTAGTAAGTACTCAGTAAATAATCCACCTACACAGTACAGTACTCAGTAAATAATCCACCTACACAGTACAGTACCTAGTAAGTACTCCGTACATAATCCACCTACACAGTACAGTACTCAGTAAATAATCCACCTGTACAGTACCTAGTAAGTACTCCGTAAATAATCCACCTACACAGTACAGTACCTAGTAAGTACTCCGTAAATAATCCACCTACACAGTACAGTACTCAGTAAATAATCCACCTACACAGTACAGTACCTAGTAAGTACTCCGTAAATAATCCACCTACACAGTACAGTACTCAGTAAATAATCCACCTACACAGTACAGTACCTAGTAAGTACTCCGTAAATAATCCACCTACACAGTACAGTACCTAGTAAGTACTCAGTAAATAATCCACCTACACAGTACATTACTCAGTAATTACTCTACCTACACAGTACAGTACCCAGTAAATACTCAGTAAATAAATCCACCTACGCAGTACAGTACCTAGTAAGTACTCAGTAAATAATCCACCTACGCAGTACAGTACCTAGTAAGTACTCAGTAAATAATCCACCTACACAGTACATTACTCAGTAAATACTCTACCTACACAGTACAGTACCCAGTAAATACTCAGTAAATAATCCACCTACACAGTACAGTACCCAGTAAATACTCAGTAAATAATCCACCTACACAGTACATTACTCAGTAAATACTCTACCTACACAGTACAGTACCCAGTAAATACTCAGTAAATAATCCACCTACACAGTACAGTACCCAGTAAATACTCAGTAAATAATCCACCTACACAGTACATTATTCAGTAAATAATCCACCTACACAGTACAGTACTCCGTAAATAATCCACCTACACAGTACAGTACTCAGTAAATAATCCACCTACACAGAACAGTACCCAGTAAGTACTCAGTAAATAATCCACCTACACAGAACAGTACCCAGTAAGTACTCAGTAACTAATCCACCTACAATAGAACAGTACTCAGTAAATAATCCACCTACACAGTACAGTACCCAGTAAATACTCAGTAAATAATCCACCTACACAGTACAGTACCCAGTAAATACTCAGTAAATAATCCACCTACACAGTACATTACTCAGTAAATAATCCACCTACACAGTACAGTACTCAGTAAATAATCCACCTACACAGAACAGTACCCAGTAAGTACTCAGTAAATAATCCACCTACACAGAACAGTACCCAGTAAGTACTCAGTAACTAATCCACCTACAATAGAACAGTACTCAGTAAATAATCCACCTACACAGTACAGTACTCAGTAAGTACTCAGTAAATAATCCACATACACAGTACAGCACCTAGTAAGTACTCAGTAAATAATCTACCTACACAGTACATTACTCAGTAAATACTCAGTAAATAATCCACCTACACAGTACAGTACCCAGTAAATAATCCACCTACACAGTACAGTACCTAGTAAGTACTCAGTAAATAATCCACCTACACAGTACAGTACCTAGTAAGTACTCAGTAAATAATCTACCTACACAGTACAGTACCCAGTAAATACTCAGTAAATAATCCACCTACACAGTACAGTACCTAGTAAGTACTCCGTACATAATCCACCTACACAGTACAGTACTCAGTAAATAATCCACCTGTACAGTACCTAGTAAGTACTCCGTAAATAATCCACCTACACAGTACAGTACCTAGTAAGTACTCCGTAAATAATCCACCTACACAGTACAGTACTCAGTAAATAATCCACCTACACAGTACAGTACCTAGTAAGTACTCCGTAAATAATCCACCTACACAGTACAGTACTCAGTAAATAATCCACCTACACAGTACAGTACCTAGTAAGTACTCAGTAAATAATCCACCTACACAGTACATTACTCAGTAAATACTCTACCTACACAGTACAGTACCCAGTAAATACTCAGTAAATAATCCACCTACGCAGTACAGTACCTAGTAAGTACTCAGTAAATAATCCACCTACGCAGTACAGTACCTAGTAAGTACTCAGTAAATAATCCACCTACACAGTACATTACTCAGTAAATACTCTACCTACACAGTACAGTACCCAGTAAATACTCAGTAAATAATCCACCTACACAGTACAGTACCTAGTAAATACTCAGTAAATAATCCACCTACACAGTATAGTACCTAGTAAGTACTCAGTAAATAATCCACCTACACAGTACAGTACCCAGTAAATACTCAGTAAATAATCCACCTACACAGTACATTACTCAGTAAATACTCTACCTACACAGTACAGTACCCAGTAAATACTCAGTAAATATTCCACCTACACAGTACAGTACCCAGTAAATACTCGGTAAATAATCCACCTACACAGTACAGTACCTAGTAAGTACTCAGTAAATAATCCACCTACACAGTACATTACTCAGTAAATAATCCACCTACACAGTACAGTACTCAGTAAATAATCCACCTACACAGTACCTAGTAAGTACTCCGTAAATAATCCACCTACACAGTACAGTACTCAGTAAATAATCCACCTACACTGAACAGTACCCAGTAAGTACTCAGTAAATAATCCACCTACACAGAACAGTACCCAGTAAGTACTCAGTAACTAATCCACCTACATAGAACAGTACTCAGTAAATAATCCACCTACACAGTACAGTACTCAGTAAATAATCCACCTACACAGTACAGTACCTAGTAAGTACTCAGTAAATAATCCACCTACACAGGACAGTACTCAGTAAATAATCCACCTACACAGGACAGTACTCAGTAAATAATCCACCTACACAGTACAGTACTCAGTAAATAATCCACATACACAGTACAGTACCCAGTAAGTACTCAGTAAATAATCCATCTACACAGTACAGTACTCAGTAAATAATCCACCTACACAGTACAGTACCTAGTAAGTACTCAGTAAATAATCCACCTACACAGTACAGTACCTAGTAAGTACTCAGTAAATAATCCACCTACACAGGACAGTACTCAGTAAATAATCCACCTACACAGTACAGTACCTAGTAAGTACTCAGATAAATAATCCACCTATACAGTACAGTACCCTGTAAGTACTCACTAAATTATCCGCCTACACAGAACAGTACCTAGTAAGTACTCAGTAAATAATCCACCTACACAGTACAGTACCCAGTACATTACTCAGTAAATAATCCACCTACACAGTACAGTACTCAGTAAATACTCCAACTACACAGTACAGTACTCAGTAAATAATCCACCTACACAGAACAGTACTCAGTAAATACTCCACCTACACAGAACAGTACTCAGTAAATAATCCACCTACACAGAACAGTACTCAGTAAATACTCCACCTACACAGAACAGTACTCAGTAAATAATCCACCTGCACAGTACAGTACTCAGTAAATATGATCACTTTTCATCCATTGTTTGTGTGTTTTTCAGTCTGCTCTGACTGGTTGCCACCCCTGGCCAGTATCCCCTGTAATCTCCATACTCTGTATCTCCCTGTGGTCCTGTATGGTTCAGTTGGTAGAGCATGGCGCAGGTAACACCAGGATTGTGGGTTCGATTCCTGGATCCACCCATATGTAAAATGTATGCGCGCATGACTGTAAATTGTCATTCTATTTCTCTGCAGTGGAGATGTTGCTAGATACTGTCACCCTAGCACACTAGCCTTCTGAGGGCACCAGGCTCTCTTATGCACTGCCGTTGCGTGGTTCTGTATGGCTGTTTCTGCATGGCTGTTTCTGCATGCCAGTTTTGTAGAATTCTGCTGCATAACATAAGATGATGTTCTCTTTTGTAGGAGTACCAGCCATGTCTGCCTGAGCAAATGAGGGATGTGGAAGTTGTGATGGATGAATTTCACCGAAACAAGCATGACCCAGGTCATTAGGCACATAACAGGGGAAACTGCCTGAAAGGGAGTGAAAACACAGTGAAATGTTTTGCTACGGTGTGCGCTAATGAACACGACCCAGGATACTAGTGGATAATGGCGATGCTGCCATTAAACCAAGATTAACTTCCCAATGCTTGAAATGCCCACTTGGTGGCAGCACCAGATAGCTCATCAAATTACAGTTCAACACTGATATAAACAGAGAAAATACAATACCAATATTGTAAGGACAGTATTGTAAACACTGTATTGTCTTTACAAGTCAGCTAATTAAAAAAATATAGGTCTCAATTCTGAATCGTGAATTTTAACATGGTTTATTTCATGAAGGCATAAATGACAAGACTATTAACTTGTTATGAACTATGCCTATGTTTGATGAACAGTCTTGACAATTGGATTCACAGTTTTCATTATACTTTTGGTTTGTAGAAGCAGTTGCATCCAGCTCGAGTCAACATTTAGGACACTTCCTTATTTGAAACTCCCTGAGAGGTGCACAAATAATGATTTGGGAGCATCATGTGAGAAAATGCTGTGATGTCTAGCCATTTCCCCTTAGGGGAGAACTCTGCTCCACCTAACCTCGAGTTCAGTGCCTTTCTCAAACGTCATGTTTCTGCGTGTGTGTGCATGCGTGTATGCCTGTGTCTGTCGGAGTCACTGCGTGTGTGTGCATGCGTGTATGCCTGTGTCTGTCGGAGTCATCTGCGTGTTTCTTTGTGTGTGCGTGTTTTGTGGTCATGAATGTGTGTGTCTATGTATTTATGTGCATAGCCTGCATAGTCTTGGTGCATAAAGATGTGTGTGGCTAAAGGCAGCTATAAGAACTGTGTGGAGACTGTTGTCTTATAGTAATACCAGAGGTGGTAGAGTTAGAACAATGACGCCAGCTCCCTGTGCTCTGACCCCTCTGGCCATCTCTATGACACATGGGGATGCATGGCTTCTGTCTGGACCCACAGAGCCCAGAGTGTCCGTCTGTGAAAGGCCAAATAATGACACTCAACCACAATTGGGGGAAAATAAAAGTTAAATAATGGGGCTCTGTTCATTACACACACACACACATATACACACACACACACACACACACATTTCTTCATCCCTGACTACTATACCAGGTCCCACAGTCCCTTGCAGTACAATGGAGATGCATAGCCTACATATTAAAACAGAAGCAGGGTTTGTGCTGACTTCACAGAGCAGGGTCTTGACCGTCCCTCTCGTGACGGGCCTGTTACACTGGAACGATGACATGCAGCTGCAGCACTTTGGGTACTTCCTCCTGACTCGGCAGCTTCAGATTGTGTCCCAAATTGCACCCTAATCCCAATATCCATCCTTCAAACTCAACTCTGGACTGGAAGCCAGTTCCACTGTGTGTTTTTCATTGCTCCCCTCTAATCAGGGACTGATTTCGACCTGGGACACCAGGTGTGTGAAATTCATTATCAGGTAGAACAGAAGACCAGCAGGCTCCTCACCTCGTAAGGTAAGAGTTGAATACTGCCCTGTATAGTGCACTACTTTTGACCGTGGTCCATTTGGGATGTCGACCCTGGTCTGGCGTCAGTGTTGGAGTCTTCCTCCCGTGGTACAGTCAGGCAGGGCTCTGGTGAAGGATGCCACTCATGTCTTCATTACCACCCCACTGTCACAGCATCACCTCCTCCCCCCACCCCATGGCCCTCAGTCAGTATGTAAGGCTGCTCCTGCTGCTCGCGACACAGCCTGATTGGCAGAGAAGGAGGGGATGAGGCACCTGATTGGCAGAGAGGGCGGGATGAGGCACCTGATTGGCAGAGAGCGCTGGATGAGGCACCTGATTGTCAGAGAGGGCGGGATGAGGCACCTGATTGTCAGAGAAGGAGGGGCTGAGGCACCTGATTGGCAGAGAGGGCGGGATGAGGCACCTGATTGGCAGAGAGGGCGGGATGAGGCACCTGATTGGCAGAGAGGGCGGGATGAGGCACCTGATTGGCAGAGAGGGCGGGATGAGGCACCTGATTGGCAGAGAGGGCGGGATGAGGCACCTGATTGGCAGAGAGCGCTGGATGAGGCACCTGATTGGCAGAGAGCGCTGGATGAGGCACCTGATTGGCAGAGAGCGCGGGATGAGGCACCTGATTGTCAGAGAGGGCGGGATGAGGCACCTGATTGTCAGAGAAGGAGGGGCTGAGGCACCTGATTGGCAGAGAGGGAGGCATGAGGCACCTGATTGGCAGAGAAGGAGGGGCTGAGGCAGACTGATGGCTACTTGTGTTTAAGAATTAGAGTGTTTGACACTAGGTGAGTGAATGACACCAGGTGAGTGATTGACAGATGGTAGAACTCACAGTGACAGTTGATTATTGCTGGCTTGTCTGCCGTGGGAAGGTAAACTGGGCTGCACTCCCCAAAGAGAAATAGAAAGCGAAATATGAATGCAGGAACCAAATGTCATTTGAATCAAAGGAGTCAAATCCCGTTAGCACTGTGAATCTGGATTTATGTGTGTGTTTATTACTGTGAAGAAGAGGCCCCTTGTATATGTCCCAAGTGTGATTTTTTTTTTGTGAGTAACTGCAATAGAAGAGAAGAAGAAGATCATAATCACAACAAATGAATCACAGATTCTTGTCCAGGAACAAATAATTTCTTTTTAACCTGTTGCCAAGCAACAATGAGTACTGGATTTGTACATAAAGGCTGTGTTCCAATGGGACCCTATTACCTACATAGAACACTACTTTTGACTCAGGTCAAAAGTAGTGCACCGTGTAGGGGATAGGGTTCCATTTGGGACGCATGCAAAGGCATTCATAAACCAATCCTGAGGAAGGATAAAACCAAAACAGAGGAATGAATCTGATGCACTGCTTTAGATACAGTAACCACAGTATCTGTACATCTTATCCAGAACTACTTACAGGAGCAATTACAGCTGAGTGCCTTGCTCAAGGGCACATCGACAGGTTTTTCACCTAGTCGGCTCAGGGAATCGAACCAGCGACCTTTCGGTTACTGGACCAACACTCTGAACCTCTAGGCTACCTGCTGCCTGTAGTCGATTAGCCCTGTCCCAGATCTGTTTGGCCTGTATAGCCAACTGCTATGGTCCAATGTCATGTTTTGGAATGACAATGACCATAGGACAGCACGAACAGATGTAGGAACCAGGCTAAGACATCTGTGTGTGTGTGTGTATGACGTCTTGCTTTAAATGTCTATACTCACAGACAATTGCGAACGTTTCACGTTTTTCAGATCGGCATGTTGAAGTATATATCTTGGTCAATGTCGTGCAGCTTTTGACAGGTTATTTCAGGATACCACTTTCATATAAGAGTGTGGGATGGTTTAAAGAATCCAAGGTCCAATAAGCCTTGATTTGCTGGACATATGGTGCTTCCCAATGTCCTCTCCTCCTTCCTGAGGTGTGCCCTTGTTCCCTTCTCTCCACACATTTAAAAGCACTGGATTGGTGTAGTTATTGGTTACATGGTGTTCTCATATACCAGTCATTTCAAGGGATGTGACCCAAGAGTCTAGATAAAAGTCTATTAAAAAACACCCCTTAGTATTCTGACGGATGACTAAATATTCCTATAAACATGATCCTTTGAACTGCTTCAGGTCTTGGTGCTGCAGAAAATATTGATGTTATCACGGGTGGTGTTTTTCAATGCATCTGTTTGTGTTGAGAGAGAGAGAGAATTTGCCCATAAGGTGAGTTAATATGTGCTCTTACACACAGCCTGAGAATGTGTTTGTGTGTGCAATATGTTTAGTCTAAGAATATCTTGCAGAGTTACTGTGCAAAGTAAGAAGGGAGCGCAAGAGACACACAGCGAGAGAAAAGAGGCTCAGAGAGAGGGAGCAGAATAGAGGAAGAGAGAGAGGGAGCAGAATAGAGGAAGAGAGAGAGGGAGCAGAATAGAGGAAGAGAGAGAAAGCAGCAAAGAGTTCAGCTGTGGCTACTGAAGAGAAAGGATAGAAAGACAGATCCAGAAAGAGAGAGAGAAATAAAGGAGGAGAAGAGGGTGAAGGAAAAGTGCTTTAACTGCTTGAAGTCCCAGTGACACACACCAGGACCTGAGGAGGAACGTGTTCCATGGACAGCAGCCGTCGGCTGAGGAGGCAGACGAGAAGGAGCGAAGAAGGGGATGAGGAGAGCTCTCTCTCTTTGTCTCTCTGGAAAGAAGGGAGACTGGCCTTCACGACAACTGATCCTCTCTCCACCTCCGTCTGCCGAACTGAATCACAGGGAACGAAAGAGAAAGCCCCTCAGACACTCTCACACCCACACTAGTACACTAAGAATCCTTCCCCCCATCCACACACACAGTTTTGACTGAGCCGTCATGGGGACAGTGAGCGAACTTTGCGCATCCAGTTTCCAAGCGTTCCTCCATCCTGCGGTGAAGGATCCGCCTCCTCCAGGTAAGATGGGCTGCCTTGGGAACCAACTATGTGGACTAGACAGCCTATGGTCAACAGATGATTGATGGTTGTCTTGTTGCCTGCCTCTGTTAATGTATTCATGGTGTCGCCACAGTCAGCAGGATATGGGGAAATGTCATGTTCCACTTTGGTTGAATTTCATTATCAGGTGCCTTGGGTTTATTTTCATATTGTAGATAATGTACCTATGTAAATGAGAGTTGCTCTCTCTCTCTGAAATACTTGATCGATGTGATCATGTTACTATTTGATCAATGTTTTGTTCATGTGTCTCTTGGAGATGTACAGTATGATACTATATGTTGCTTTCTGTGTTGTTCAGAAGGATCAGTTAGTTTGCCTTTCTGTGTTGTTCAGAAGGATATGTTAGTTTGCCTTTCTGTGTTGTTCAGAAGGATCAGTTAGTTTGCCTTTCTGTGTTGTTCAGAAGGATCAGTTAGTTTGCCTTTCTGTGTTGTTCAGAAGGATCAGTTAGTTTGCCTTTCTGTGTTGTTCAGAAGGATCAGTTAGTTTGCCTTTCTGTGTTGTTCAGAAGGATCAGTTAGTTTGTCTTCCAGTGTTGTTCAGAAGGATCAGTTAGTTTGCCTTTCTGTGTTGTTCAGAAGGATCAGTTAGTTTGTCTTCCAGTGTTGTTCAGAAGGATCAGTTAGTTTGTCTTTCAGTGTTGTTCAGAAGGATCAGTTAGTTTGCCTTTCAGTGTTGTTCAGAGGGATATGTTAGTTTGTCTTTCAGTGTTGTTCAGAAGGATCAGTTAGTTTGCCTTTCAGTGTTGTTCAGAGGGATATGTTAGTTTGTCTTTCAGTGTTGTTCAGAAGGATAAGTTAGTTTGCCTTTCAGTGTTGTTCAGAGGGATATGTTAGTTTGTCTTTCAGTGTTGTTCAGAGGGATATGTTAGTTTGTCTTTCAGTGTTGTTCAGAAGGATCAGTTAGTTTGTCTTTCAGTGTTGTTCAGAGGGATATGTTAGTTTGCCTTTCAGTGTTGTTCAGAGGGATATGTTAGTTTGTCTTTCAGTGTTGTTCAGAAGGATCAGTTAGTTTGCCTTTCAGTGTTGTTCAGAGGGATATGTTAGTTTGTCTTTCAGTGTTGTTCAGAAGGATATGTTAGTTTGTCTTTCAGTGTTGTTCAGAGGGATATGTTAGTTTGCCTTTCAGTGTTGTTCAGAGGGATATGTTAGTTTGTCTTTCAGTGTTGTTCAGAGGGATATGTTAGTTTGTCTTTCAGTGTTGTTCAGAGGGATATGTTAGTTTGTCTTTCAGTGTTGTTCAGAGGGATATGTTAGTTTGCCTTTCAGTGTTGTTCAGAGGGATAAGTTAGTTTGCCTTTCAGTGTTGTTCAGAGGGATATGTTAGTTTGTCTTTCAGTGTTGTTCAGAGGGATATGTTAGTTTGCCTTTCAGTGTTGTTCAGAGGGATATGTTAGTTTGTCTTTCAGTGTTGTTCAGAGGGATATGTTAGTTTGTCTTTCAGTGTTGTTCAGAGGGATATGTTAGTTTGTCTTTCAGTGTTGTTCAGAGGGATATGTTAGTTTGTCTTTCAGTGTTGTTCAGAGGGATAAGTTAGTTTGCCTTTCAGTGTTGTTCAGAGGGATATGTTAGTTTGTCTTTCAGTGTTGTTCAGAGGGATATGTTAGTTTGTCTTTCAGTGTTGTTCAGAGGGATATGTTAGTTTGTCTTCCAGTGTTGTTCAGAAAGATGTTAGTAAGAGTCTGATAATATCAGATGCCAGATTACATTTCTCATTGGATGAGAGGGCAACAATAAACAATCGTCTGAACAGGTGCAGCCATTGGAATGGGTGTTGGTTCCTTGACAAAATGTGTGTGTGTGTGTGTGTTTGGTGCTTGTGTGTGTGTGTGTGTGTGTGTGTGTGAAGCATGAACACGTGGCTTCCCCAGAGGTAATAACAAACCACTGGGACAGAGATATCTGTAGCTAATGAGCTGGTTTCATTAGTGTTCAGTTTAAGACCTTTCTCCCTCTAAACAGAGCAGTAGTGGAGTGAGCCCAGCTAATGCCATTAGTGAGAGCACATGTAATCCCTGTAGCACCTACCCACACACACTGCCAGAGGAAATAGGCATACCTTCTGACAGTAAGCATCTCTGTAACTAGCTCACTAAATCTAGATCTCACACCATCAATACATGGACCCGTAAACAAATGCCTGTACAATCACAGATACCTCCACTGGCTTCCATCCCAGCAGACGCAATGACATACAGCTTTAACACACCTCTGGCCTCTCTTCTTTTACTGGTCCTATATTGAGACAATAATAGGTTACTGTACCTTTAATTACTTTGGGCTTCAGTCTCTTTGTGGGCGTGGTTTCAAATCCCACTGCTGCCACCAAATGTTTAGAGTGTACAAAACAGGTTCTTGCCCTTATTTCATTGGAAAATTGCTGTGTCCTCATAGACAAAGGGCACCGCGGTAGTGTTAATTTAGGATCATCTCCTAAACCCAGATTACCAGGGTCCATTGCTCCTCTATAATCTATCATCACAAACTAGGAGGTTAAGATAGTAGTTTGTAGCCTCTCCAGTGAATCAGTAATGGGTGACGGGGTTTGTTTATGCACGCCATCTGTCTCTCCAAACTTCAGATTTCATTTTCATTCTCTTACTGTAAGTCTCAACAAGACAGACGTATTAGAATGTGATGGTGCCAGAGTGATATTGTGAAAGGACGGTAGGGGTGGAGGGACAAGTCATGTGTTGTTACTCCATCACCTTGAGAGCAAGTGCCTCAGGGGAATTAGTTGTCCTGGGGATAATCATTTGGGACTGTTTGCTAGCTTTTTGACATTTTAGTCATTAACAGACACTCTTATCCAGGGATATTTATTTACAGGTGCAATTAGGGTTAAGAGCCTTGCTCAAGGGCACGTCAACAGATTTTTCACCTAGTCAGCTTGGGGATTCGAACCAGCAACCTTTCGGTTACTGGCCTGACACTCTTAACCTCTAGGCTACCCGTGGCTGTGTGGGAGAGTGTTGTGTTGACATCGCTCAAGGCAAGGGCTTTGTTCTTCAATGTGCTAGCCCCTTAGCAGCTGATAGCGTGCAGCAGACCAGGGTGGTTACAGTGGGGAAGTGATGCTGATTGTGATGTTGAAATACCTGAGTCAGCGCTGGTGGCTATGTGTGCAGAGAGAGAAGAGACTCTTTAGGACAGGGGACAGTGGGGACGTCTGAACTAGATTTTCCTGGAACTAAGACAGCTGTGACCACGGTAACAATCGTAGTTGTCACGACAACATGTGCAGCGGGCAAAAATAGGAGAAATGATGTCACATTGATGTCCTAATAACATCATAATAATGTAATTTCAACCAGTTTAACTGTGATGATATTATTTCAACCAGTTTTGCCCAGGTGGCCTGAGGACCTGGTTGTACCATGGGGCAGAATGGGCAATGTTAGGATATTAGGTCTGTTGTTAGGTTTCAGTCAGTTACATCATGGCAGCAAGCTGATCTCTTATCCCACATTTCTTCAAACTGGGCTGAATCATCATTGCTTATTGGGTTGGACTTGGGCTCCGCACAGGTCATCACCAGCCTGATTCAGCTTACCAACCAGCTAGGGTTGGAGCAAAAACCTATACAGGAGGGTATCTCTCCAGGAACAGGGTTGGAGAGCCCTGATTTCACCCATGGGATGACTCAGTCACAAACATTTCCATGTTAGTGCACCACGATAGTACGTACATTTCAGCATTCATTTGTCAGACAGCGCATGGTTCAGGTCGCTAATGTTTTTCCCTTGTAATTGAGACAGTGAATTTGAAAGACATGTATGATATCATATGACTCATCCTTAATTAGTGGAAGGATCATCAGGACGATGAAAGACTGATTCTTAATTAGAGGAAGGATCATCAGGACGATGAAAGACTGATTCTTAATTAGTGGAAGGATCATCAGGACGATGAAAGACTGATTCTTAATTAGTGGAAGGATCATCAGGACAATGAAAGACTGATTCTTAATTAGTGGAAGGATCATCAGGACGATGAAAGACTTCTTAATTAGAGGAAGGATCATCAGGATGACGAGGGACTCATCCTAGAAGCGTGGGGGGCTTGGAGAAAATTAGGAGATTCATATCGGTGCAATTAAAAGTCTCTGTCTACATTCCAAATGCACCCTATTCTCTATGTAGTGCACTACCCATAGCACGCTGGTCAAAGTATTGCACTATGTAGGGAATAGGGTGCCATTTGGGCCTCTGTGGCTGTCTTGTCTGAGGCAGGTGTTTGACTCTAATAGCTCCTCTGCCGCTAGACGTTTGACATGGAAGTTGGTCCTCTGGGATCAAAGCCAAGCCGGGGGCAGCTGTGGAGAAGGAGTTGTGGTTGCTGCTTCTGCTCTGGGTGCACAGAAACTTGTATGTCAGCAGTATGCATTGTGTTAAACTAGACTAGGAAATGTGCTTTAATCAGCCACCAACAGCCTTCCTTCCATTTGGTGGCAGCGGTGGGATCCAGACAGTGGGCAACATCTCCAGCAGAAAGGCCCAGTATAAAGGATGTTAGCAGCTGGCTGCATGATACTTTATGATAGTATTATAGGTATATGATGATTAGAATCATATATTTGATTCCTCCATGAAGGCCCTATGATGATTAGAATCATATATTTGATTCCTCCATGAAGGTCCTATGATGATTAGAATCATATATTTGATTCCTCCATGAAGGTCCTATGATGATTAGAATCATATATTTGATTCCTCCATGAAGGCCCTATGATGATTAGAATCATATATTTGATTCCTCCATGAAGGTCCTATGATGATTAGAATCATATATTTGATTCCTCCATGAAGGCCCTATGATGATTAGAATCATATATTTGATTCCTCCATGAAGGCCCTATGATGATTAGAATCATATATTTGATTCCTCCATAAAGGGCCTATGATGATTAGCATCCTAACTACTGTCTGTCTTGTATACAGTTGATATGCCATGTTGATTTGATTGTATTGCCATAGGTTGGTGTTGGACTGCCTCCAAGTATATGTTGGTTCTGCAATTCATCAATGGTTCATCAATGGTTCATCAATGTACACAGTGCAAGTCCAGGCACCTGTGCACTGCAGTGGCAGCAAGACCAGGTCTACTGAAATAAGCACCGTTTGGATGTATTTCAGTGACATTTTCCACCTCAGCTTCTGTAGTTGGTAAAAGTAAGGAATCCGATGCTGGTAATGTAGAGAAGTGAATGTATCTAATGCCGAGCCAGACAGAGACACCAGACTGTCTGTCAGACACTTCAAAGAGACTTGAATGTGGGAATCCAAACAGAAGCTCATAGAATGTACAAAGCTCTGGCTTTTCAAAAGTACAGCCTGCTTGTCTGTCTGCCTGCCTGCCTGCCTCATGTTTCTCTCTGTGTGGAATGAAAGGAGATGAGCACACAGAGGCTTGGCTGCTGGGTGTAAATACCTCCTTCCTAACAGAGGGAAAGAGAAGGAAATTGGCCCAGCGTTTAAACATATGAGTCCTCTTTAGCCTGATACATTGCTTTCATGTCTATCACTCAGACTGGTAACGTTACCCATAGAGCAGTCATGTCTATCACTCAGACTGGTAACGTTACCCATAGAGCAGTCATGTCTATCACTCAGACTGGTAACGTTACCTATAGAGCAGTCATGTCTATCACTCAGACTGGTAACGTTACCTATAGAGTAGTCATGTCTATCACTCAGACTGGTAACGTTACCCATAGAGCAGTCATGTCTATCACTCAGACTGGTAACATTACCCATAGAGTAGTCATGTCTATCACTCAGACTGGTAACGTTACCTATAGAGCAGTCATGTCTATCACTCAGACTGGTAACGTTACCCATAGAGCAGTCATGTCTATCACTCAGACTGGTAACATTACCCATAGAGCAGTCATGTCTATCACTCAGACTGGTAACGTTACCCATAGAGTAGTCATGTCTATCACTCAGACTGGTAACGTTACCCATAGAGCAGTCATGTCTATCACTCAGACTGGTAACATTACCCATAGAGCAGTCATGTCTATCACTCAGACTGGTAACATTACCCATAGAGCAGTCATGTCTATCACTCAGACTGGTAACGTTACCCATAGAGCAGTCATGTCTATCACTCAGACTGGTAACGTTACCCATAGAGTAGTCATGTCTATCACTCAGACTGGTAACGTTACCTATAGAGCAGTCATGTCTATCACTCAGACTGGTAACGTTACCTATAGAGCAGTCATGTCTATCACTCAGACTGGTAACGTTACCTATAGAGTAGTCATGTCTATCACTCAGACTGGTAACATTACCCATAGAGTAGTCATGTCTATCACTCAGACTGGTAACATTACCCATAGAGCAGTCATGTCTATCACTCAGACTGGTAACGTTACCCATAGAGTAGTCATGTCTATCACTCAGACTGGTAACATTACCCATAGAGCAGTCATGTCTATCACTCAGACTGGTAACGTTACCTATGAGCAGTCATGTCTATCACTCAGACTGGTAACGTTACCCATAGAGTAGTCATGTCTATCACTCAGACTGGTAACGTTACCTATAGAGCAGTCATGTCTATCACTCAGACTGGTAACGTTACCTATAGAGTAGTCATGTCTACCACTCAGACTGGTAACGTTACCTATGAGCAGTCATGTCTATCAGTCAGACTGGTAACATTACCCAGTGAGCAGTCATGTCTATCACTCAGACTGGTAACGTTACCTATGAGCAGTCATGTCTATCACTCAGACTGGTAACGTTACCCATAGAGCAGTCATGTCTATCACTCAGACTGGTAACGTTACCCATAGAGTAGTCATGTCTATCACTCAGACTGGTAACGTTACCTATAGAGTAGTCATGTCTACCACTCAGACTGGTAACGTTACCTATGAGCAGTCATGTCTATCAGTCAGACTGGTAACATTACCCAGTGAGCAGTCATGTCTATCACTCAGACTGGTAACATTACCTTTTGAGCATTCATGGGAGAAACTCCCCAAATACAGGTGTGCCAAGCTAGTAGTTCATACCCAAGAAGACTTGAGGCTGTAATCACTGCCAAAGGTGTTTCAACCAAGTACTGAGTAAAGGGTTTGAATACTTACGTAAATGTGATATTTAAGTTTAGAATTTTTTATGCATTTGCACAAAAAAACAACAACCTGTTTTTGCTTCGTAATTATGGGGTATTGTGTGTAGATTGATTAGGGGGGGGGGGGGGGGGGGTGATCAGTTTTAGAATAAGGCTGTAACGTAAACAGAATGTGGCAAGAGTCGAGGGATCTGAATACTTCCTGAATGGACTGTATATAAGTGATTCTATTGTCTTGTCCCATGTTAGATTACTGTATATCCCTGTGACCTACAGCAGGGGAATGTAGAATGATTGTCTTGTCCCATGTTAGATTACTGTATATCCCTGTGACCTACAGCAGGGGAGTGTAGAGTGATTGTCTTGGCCCATGTTAGATTACTGTATATCCCTGTGACCTACAGCAGGGGAATGTAGAATGTCTTGGCCCATGTTAGATTACTGTATATCCCTGTGACCTACAGCAGGGGAATGTAGAATGTCTTGTCCCATGTTAGATTACTGTATATCCCTGTGACCTACAGCAGGGGAATGTAGAATGATTGTCTTGGCCCATGTTAGATTACTGTATATCCCTGTGACCTACAGCAGGGGAATGTAGAATGTCTTGTCCCATGTTAGATTACTGTATATCCCTGTGATCTACAGCAGGGGAATGTAGAATGTCTTGTCCCATGTTATATTACTGTATATCCCTGTGACCTACAGCAGGGGAATGTAGAATGTCTTGGCCCATGTTAGATTACTGTATATCCCTGTGACCTACAGCAGGGGAATGTAGAATGTCTTGTCCCATGTTAGATTACTGTATATCCCTGTGACCTACAGCAGGGGAATGTAGAATGTCTTGGCCCATGTTAGATTACTGTATATCCCTGTGACCTACAGCAGGGGAATGTAGAATGTCTTGGCCCATGTTAGATTACTGTATATCCCTGTGACCTACAGCAGGGGAATGTAGAATGTCTTGGCCCATGTTAGATTACTGTATATCCCTGTGACCTACAGCAGGGGAATGTAGAATGTCTTGTCCCATGTTAGATTACTGTATATCCCTGTGACCTACAGCAGGGGAATGTAGAATGTCTTGGCCCATGTTAGATTACTGTATATCCCTGTGACCTACAGCAGGGGAATGTAGAATGATTGTCTTGTCCCATGTTAGATTACTGTATATCCCTGTGACCTACAGCAGGGGAATGTAGAATGTCTTGGCCCATGTTAGATTACTGTATATCCCTGTGACCTACAGCAGGGGAATGTAGAATGTCTTGTCCCATGTTAGATTACTGTATATCCCTGTGACCTACAGCAGGGGAATGTAGAATGTCTTGTCCCATGTTATATTACTGTATATCCCTGTGACCTACAGCAGGGGAATGTAGAATGTCTTGGCCCATGTTAGATTACTGTATATCCCTGTGACCTACAGCAGGGGAATGTAGAATGATTGTCTTGGTCCATGTTAGATTACTGTATATCCCTGTGACCTACAGCAGGGGAATGTAGAATGTCTTGTCCCATGTTATATTACTGTATATCCCTGTGACCTACAGCAGGGGAATGTAGAATGTCTTGGCCCATGTTAGATTACTGTATATCCCTGTGACCTACAGCAGGGGAATGTAGAATGTCTTGGCCCATGTTAGATTACTGTATATCCCTGTGACCTACAGCAGGGGAATGTAGAATGTCTTGTCCCATGTTAGATTACTGTATATCCCTGTGACCTACAGCAGGGGAATGTAGAATGTCTTGGCCCATGTTAGATTACTGTATATCCCTGTGACCTACAGCAGGGGAATGTAGAATGATTGTCTTGTCCCATGTTAGATTACTGTATATCCCTGTGACCTACAGGACGGGGAATGTAGAATGATTGTCTTGGCCCATGTTAGATTACTGTATATCCCTGTGACCTACAGCAGGGGAATGTAGAATGTCTTGGCCCATGTTAGATTACTGTATATCCCTGTGACCTACAGCAGGGGAATGTAGAATGATTGTCTTGGCCCATGTTAGATTACTGTATATCCCTGTGATCTACAGCAGGGGAATGTAGAATGTCTTGTCCCATGTTAGATTACTGTATATCCCTGTGACCTACAGCAGGGGAATGTAGAATGATTGTCTTGTCCCATGTTAGATTGCTGTATATCCCTGTGACCTACAGCAGGGGAATGTAGAATGATTGTCTTGTCCCATGTTAGATTACTGTATATCCCTGTGACCTACAGCAGGGGAATGTAGAATTATTGTCTTGACCCATGTTAGATTACTGTATATCCCTGTGACCTACAGCAGGGGAATGTAGAATGATTGTCTTGACCCATGTTAGATTACTGTATATCCCTGTGACCTACAGCAGGGGAATGTAGAATTATTGTCTTGTCCCATGTTAGATTACTGTATATCCCTGTGACCTACAGCAGGGGAATGTAGAATGATTGTCTTGTCCCATGTTAGATTACTGTATATCCCTGTGACCTACAGCAGGGGAATGTAGAATGTCTTGGCCCATGTTAGATTACTGTATATCCCTGTGACCTACAGCAGGGGAATGTAGAATGATTGTCTTGTCCCATGTTAGATTACTGTATATCCCTGTGACCTACAGCAGGGGAATGTAGAATTATTGTCTTGTCCCATGTTAGATTACTGTATATCCCTGTGACCTACAGCAGGGGAATGTAGAAGGATTGTCTTGGCCCATGTTAGATTACTGTATATCCCTGTGACCTACAGCAGGGGAATGTAGAATGTCTTGGCCCATGTTAGATTACTGTATATCCCTGTGACCTACAGCAGGGGAATGTAGAATGATTGTCTTGTCCCATGTTAGATTACTGTATATCCCTGTGACCTACAGCAGGAGAATGTAGAAGGATTGTCTTGGCCCATGTTAGATTACTGTATATCCCTGTGACCTACAGCAGGGGAATGTAGAATGTCTTGGCCCATGTTAGATTACTGTATATCCCTGTGACCTACAGCAGGGGAATGTAGAATGATTGTCTTGGCCCATGTTAGATTACTGTATATCCCTGTGATCTACAGCAGGGGAATGTAGAATGTCTTGTCCCATGTTAGATTACTGTATATCCCTGTGACCTACAGCAGGGGAATGTAGAATGATTGTCTTGTCCCATGTTAGATTGCTGTATATCCCTGTGACCTACAGCAGGGGAATGTAGAATGATTGTCTTGTCCCATGTTAGATTACTGTATATCCCTGTGACCTACAGCAGGGGAATGTAGAATTATTGTCTTGACCCATGTTAGATTACTGTATATCCCTGTGACCTACAGCAGGGGAATGTAGAATGATTGTCTTGACCCATGTTAGATTACTGTATATCCCTGTGACCTACAGCAGGGGAATGTAGAATTATTGTCTTGTCCCATGTTAGATTACTGTATATCCCTGTGACCTACAGCAGGGGAATGTAGAATGATTGTCTTGTCCCATGTTAGATTACTGTATATCCCTGTGACCTACAGCAGGGGAATGTAGAATGTCTTGGCCCATGTTAGATTACTGTATATCCCTGTGACCTACAGCAGGGGAATGTAGAATGATTGTCTTGTCCCATGTTAGATTACTGTATATCCCTGTGACCTACAGCAGGGGAATGTAGAATTATTGTCTTGTCCCATGTTAGATTACTGTATATCCCTGTGGCCTACAGCAGGGGAATGTAGAATGATTGTCTTGTCCCATGTTAGATTACTGTATATCCCTGTGACCTACAGCAGGGGAATGTAGAATGTCTTGGCCCATGTTAGATTACTGTATATCCCTGTGACCTACAGCAGGGGAATGTAGAATGATTGTCTTGTCCCATGTTAGATTACTGTATATCCCTGTGACCTACAGCAGGAGAATGTAGAAGGATTGTCTTGGCCCATGTTAGATTACTGTATATCCCTGTGACCTACAGCAGGGGAATGTAGAATGTCTTGGCCCATGTTAGATTACTGTATATCCCTGTGACCTACAGCAGGGGAATGTAGAATGTCTTGTCCCATGTTAGATTACTGTATATCCCTGTGACCTACAGCAGGGGAATGTAGAAGGATTGTCTTGGCCCATGTTAGATTACTGTATATCCCTGTGACCTACAGCAGGGGAATGTAGAATGTCTTGTCCCATGTTATATTACTGTATATCCCTGTGACCTACAGCAGGGGAATGTAGAATGATTGTCTTGGCCCATGTTAGATTACTGTATATCCCTGTGACCTACAGCAGGGGAATGTAGAATGATTGTCTTGGCCCATGTTAGATTACTGTATATCCCTGTGACCTACAGCAGGGGAATGTAGAATTATTGTCTTGGCCCATGTTAGATTACTGTATATCCCTGTGACCTACAGCAGGGGAATGTAGAATGATTGTCTTGGCCCATGTTAGATTACTGTATATCCCTGTGACCTACAGCAGGGGAATGTGGAATGATTGTCTTGGCCCATGTTAGATTACTGTATATCCCTGTGACCTACAGCAGGGGAATGTAGAATGTCTTGTCCCATGTTAGATTACTGTATATCCCTGTGACATACAGCAGGGGAATGTAGAATGATTGTCTTGGCCCATGTTAGATTACTGTATGTCCCTGTGACCTACAGCAGGGGAATGTAGAATGTCTTGTCCCATGTTATATTACTGTATATCCCTGTGACCTACAGCAGGGGAATGTAGAATGTCTTGGCCCATGTTAGATTACTGTATATCCCTGTGACCTACAGCAGGGGAATGTAGAATGATTGTCTTGTCCCATGTTAGATTACTGTATATCCCTGTGACCTACAGCAGGGGAATGTAGAAGGATTGTCTTGGCCCATGTTAGATTACTGTATATCCCTGTGACCTACAGCAGGGGAATGTAGAATGATTGTCTTGTCCCATGTTAGATTACTGTATATCCCTGTGACCTACAGCAGGGGAATGTAGAATGTCTTGGCCCATGTTAGATTACTGTATATCCCTGTGACCTACAGCAGGGGAATGTAGAATGATTGTCTTGTCCCATGTTAGATTACTGTATATCCCTGTGACCTACAGCAGGGGAATGTAGAATTATTGTCTTGTCCCATGTTAGATTACTGTATATCCCTGTGACCTACAGCAGGGGAATGTAGAATGATTGTCTTGTCCCATGTTAGATTACTGTATATCCCTGTGACCTACAGCAGGGGGATGTAGAATGTCTTGGCCCATGTTAGATTACTGTATATCCCTGTGACCTACAGCAGGGGAATGTAGAATGATTGTCTTGTCCCATGTTAGATTACTGTATATCCCTGTGACCTACAGCAGGAGAATGTAGAATGATTGTCTTGGCCCATGTTAGATTACTGTATATCCCTGTGACCTACAGCAGGGGAATGTAGAATGTCTTGGCCCATGTTAGATTACTGTATATCCCTGTGACCTACAGCAGGGGAATGTAGAATGTCTTGTCCCATGTTAGATTACTGTATATCCCTGTGACCTACAGCAGGGGAATGTAGAATGTCTTGTCCCATGTTAGATTACTGTATATCCCTGTGACATACAGCAGGGGAATGTAGAATGATTGTCTTGGCCCATGTTAGATTACTGTATGTCCCTGTGACCTACAGCAGGGGAATGTAGAATGTCTTGTCCCATGTTATATTACTGTATATCCCTGTGACCTACAGCAGGGGAATGTAGAATGTCTTGGCCCATGTTAGATTACTGTATATCCCTGTGACCTACAGCAGGGGAATGTAGAATGATTGTCTTGTCCCATGTTAGATTACTGTATATCCCTGTGACCTACAGCAGGGGAATGTAGAAGGATTGTCTTGGCCCATGTTAGATTACTGTATATCCCTGTGACCTACAGCAGGGGAATGTAGAATGATTGTCTTGTCCCATGTTAGATTACTGTATATCCCTGTGACCTACAGCAGGGGAATGTAGAATGTCTTGGCCCATGTTAGATTACTGTATATCCCTGTGACCTACAGCAGGGGAATGTAGAATGATTGTCTTGGCCCATGTTAGATTACTGTATATCCCTGTGACCTACAGCAGGGGAATGTAGAATGTCTTGGCCCATGTTAGATTACTGTATATCCCTGTGACCTACAGCAGGGGAATGTAGAATGATTGTCTTGTCCCATGTTAGATTACTGTATATCCCTGTGACCTACAGCAGGGGAATGTAGAATGATTGTCTTGTCCCATGTTAGATTACTGTATATCCCTGTGACCTACAGCAGGGGAATGTAGAAGGATTGTCTTGGCCCATGTTAGATTACTGTATATCCCTGTGACCTACAGCAGGGGAATGTAGAATGTCTTGGCCCATGTTAGATTACTGTATGTCCCTGTGACCTACAGCAGGGGAATGTAGAATGTCTTGTCCCATGTTAGATTACTGTATATCCCTGTGACCTACAGCAGGGGAATGTAGAAGGATTGTCTTGGCCCATGTTAGATTACTGTATATCCCTGTGACCTACAGCAGGGGAATGTAGAATGTCTTGTCCCATGTTATATTACTGTATATCCCTGTGACCTACAGCAGGGGAATGTAGAATGATTGTCTTGGCCCATGTTAGATTACTGTATATCCCTGTGACCTACAGCAGGGGAATGTAGAATGATTGTCTTGGCCCATGTTAGATTACTGTATATCCCTGTGACCTACAGCAGGGGAATGTAGAATTATTGTCTTGGCCCATGTTAGATTACTGTATATCCCTGTGACCTACAGCAGGGGAATGTAGAATGATTGTCTTGGCCCATGTTAGATTACTGTATATCCCTGTGACCTACAGCAGGGGAATGTAGAATGATTGTCTTGGCCCATGTTAGATTACTGTATATCCCTGTGACCTACAGCAGGGGAATGTAGAATGTCTTGTCCCATGTTAGATTACTGTATATCCCTGTGACATACAGCAGGGGAATGTAGAATGATTGTCTTGGCCCATGTTAGATTACTGTATGTCCCTGTGACCTACAGCAGGGGAATGTAGAATGTCTTGTCCCATGTTAGATTACTGTATATCCCTGTGACATACAGCAGGGGAATGTAGAATGATTGTCTTGGCCCATGTTAGATTACTGTATGTCCCTGTGACCTACAGCAGGGGAATGTAGAATGTCTTGTCCCATGTTATATTACTGTATATCCCTGTGACCTACAGCAGGGGAATGTAGAATGTCTTGGCCCATGTTAGATTACTGTATATCCCTGTGACCTACAGCAGGGGAATGTAGAATGATTGTCTTGTCCCATGTTAGATTACTGTATATCCCTGTGACCTACAGCAGGGGAATGTAGAAGGATTGTCTTGGCCCATGTTAGATTACTGTATATCCCTGTGACCTACAGCAGGGGAATGTAGAATGTCTTGGCCCATGTTAGATTACTGTATGTCCCTGTGACCTACAGCAGGGGAATGTAGAATGTCTTGGCCCATGTTAGATTACTGTATATCCCTGTGACCTACAGCAGGGGAATGTAGAATGATTGTCTTGTCCCATGTTAGATTACTGTATATCCCTGTGACCTACAGCAGGGGAATGTAGAATTATTGTCTTGTCCCATGTTAGATTACTGTATATCCCTGTGACCTACAGCAGGGGAATGTAGAATGATTGTCTTGTCCCATGTTAGATTACTGTATATCCCTGTGACCTACAGCAGGGGGATGTAGAATGTCTTGGCCCATGTTAGATTACTGTATATCCCTGTGACCTACAGCAGGGGAATGTAGAATGATTGTCTTGTCCCATGTTAGATTACTGTATATCCCTGTGACCTACAGCAGGAGAATGTAGAATGATTGTCTTGGCCCATGTTAGATTACTGTATATCCCTGTGACCTACAGCAGGGGAATGTAGAATGTCTTGGCCCATGTTAGATTACTGTATATCCCTGTGACCTACAGCAGGGGAATGTAGAATGTCTTGTCCCATGTTAGATTACTGTATATCCCTGTGACCTACAGCAGGGGAATGTAGAAGGATTGTCTTGGCCCATGTTAGATTACTGTATATCCCTGTGACCTACAGCAGGGGAATGTAGAATGTCTTGTCCCATGTTATATTACTGTATATCCCTGTGACCTACAGCAGGGGAATGTAGAATGATTGTCTTGGCCCATGTTAGATTACTGTATATCCCTGTGACCTACAGCAGGGGAATGTAGAATGATTGTCTTGGCCCATGTTAGATTACTGTATATCCCTGTGACCTACAGCAGGGGAATGTAGAATTATTGTCTTGGCCCATGTTAGATTACTGTATATCCCTGTGACCTACAGCAGGGGAATGTAGAATGATTGTCTTGGCCCATGTTAGATTACTGTATATCCCTGTGACCTACAGCAGGGGAATGTAGAATGATTGTCTTGGCCCATGTTAGATTACTGTATATCCCTGTGACCTACAGCAGGGGAATGTAGAATGTCTTGTCCCATGTTAGATTACTGTATATCCCTGTGACATACAGCAGGGGAATGTAGAATGATTGTCTTGGCCCATGTTAGATTACTGTATGTCCCTGTGACCTACAGCAGGGGAATGTAGAATGTCTTGTCCCATGTTATATTACTGTATATCCCTGTGACCTACAGCAGGGGAATGTAGAATGTCTTGGCCCATGTTAGATTACTGTATATCCCTGTGACCTACAGCAGGGGAATGTAGAATGATTGTCTTGTCCCATGTTAGATTACTGTATATCCCTGTGACCTACAGCAGGGGAATGTAGAAGGATTGTCTTGGCCCATGTTAGATTACTGTATATCCCTGTGACCTACAGCAGGGGAATGTAGAATGTCTTGGCCCATGTTAGATTACTGTATGTCCCTGTGACCTACAGCAGGGGAATGTAGAATGTCTTGTCCCATGTTAGATTACTGTATATCCCTGTGACCTACAGCAGGGGAATGTAGAAGGATTGTCTTGGCCCATGTTAGATTACTGTATATCCCTGTGACCTACAGCAGGGGAATGTAGAATGTCTTGTCCCATGTTATATTACTGTATATCCCTGTGACCTACAGCAGGGGAATGTAGAATGATTGTCTTGGCCCATGTTAGATTACTGTATATCCCTGTGACCTACAGCAGGGGAATGTAGAATGATTGTCTTGGCCCATGTTAGATTACTGTATATCCCTGTGACCTACAGCAGGGGAATGTAGAATTATTGTCTTGGCCCATGTTAGATTACTGTATATCCCTGTGACCTACAGCAGGGGAATGTAGAATGATTGTCTTGGCCCATGTTAGATTACTGTATATCCCTGTGACCTACAGCAGGGGAATGTAGAATGATTGTCTTGGCCCATGTTAGATTACTGTATATCCCTGTGACCTACAGCAGGGGAATGTAGAATGTCTTGTCCCATGTTAGATTACTGTATATCCCTGTGACATACAGCAGGGGAATGTAGAATGATTGTCTTGGCCCATGTTAGATTACTGTATGTCCCTGTGACCTACAGCAGGGGAATGTAGAATGTCTTGTCCCATGTTAGATTACTGTATATCCCTGTGACATACAGCAGGGGAATGTAGAATGATTGTCTTGGCCCATGTTAGATTACTGTATGTCCCTGTGACCTACAGCAGGGGAATGTAGAATGTCTTGTCCCATGTTATATTACTGTATATCCCTGTGACCTACAGCAGGGGAATGTAGAATGTCTTGGCCCATGTTAGATTACTGTATATCCCTGTGACCTACAGCAGGGGAATGTAGAATGATTGTCTTGTCCCATGTTAGATTACTGTATATCCCTGTGACCTACAGCAGGGGAATGTAGAAGGATTGTCTTGGCCCATGTTAGATTACTGTATATCCCTGTGACCTACAGCAGGGGAATGTAGAATGTCTTGGCCCATGTTAGATTACTGTATGTCCCTGTGACCTACAGCAGGGGAATGTAGAATGTCTTGTCCCATGTTAGATTACTGTATATCCCTGTGACCTACAGCAGGGGAATGTAGAAGGATTGTCTTGGCCCATGTTAGATTACTGTATATCCCTGTGACCTACAGCAGGGGAATGTAGAATGTCTTGTCCCATGTTATATTACTGTATATCCCTGTGACCTACAGCAGGGGAATGTAGAATGATTGTCTTGGCCCATGTTAGATTACTGTATATCCCTGTGACCTACAGCAGGGGAATGTAGAATGATTGTCTTGGCCCATGTTAGATTACTGTATATCCCTGTGACCTACAGCAGGGGAATGTAGAATTATTGTCTTGGCCCATGTTAGATTACTGTATATCCCTGTGACCTACAGCAGGGGAATGTAGAATGATTGTCTTGGCCCATGTTAGATTACTGTATATCCCTGTGACCTACAGCAGGGGAATGTAGAATGATTGTCTTGGCCCATGTTAGATTACTGTATATCCCTGTGACCTACAGCAGGGGAATGTAGAATGTCTTGTCCCATGTTAGATTACTGTATATCCCTGTGACATACAGCAGGGGAATGTAGAATGATTGTCTTGGCCCATGTTAGATTACTGTATGTCCCTGTGACCTACAGCAGGGGAATGTAGAATGTCTTGTCCCATGTTGTATTACTGTATATCCCTGTGACCTACAGCAGGGGAATGTAGAATGGTTGTCTTGGCCCATGTTAGATTACTGTATATCCCTGTGACCTACAGCAGGGGAATGTAGAATGTCTTGTCCCATGTTATATTACTGTATATCCCTGTGACCTACAGCAGGGGAATGTAGAATGATTGTCTTGTCCCATGTTAGATTACTGTATATCCCTGTGACCTACAGCAGGGGAATGTAGAGTGATTGTCTTGGCCCATGTTAGATTACTGTATATCCCTGTGACCTACAGCAGGGGAATGTAGAATGATTGTCTTGTCCCAGGCTGGGCTCCAGCAGCACCCATCTAGTCAGGAGGCCTGTATTTCACGCACCCTTGCTGCATCCTAAATGGCACTCTATATTCCCTATTTAGTGAACTACTTATGACCCATAGAGCTCTGGTCAAAAGTAGTGCACTATATAGGGAATGTAGGGAATAGGGTGCCATTTGGAAATCATCAGCTGTCATCAGTCACACTCTGGAGCCCTTGACAGCCCTGATGGACCCTTCAGGACACATACTAATGTGTGTGTGTGTGTGTGTGTTAACATTTCTGTATGTGTGTTCATGTGTTTATGAGTGGGCCGCAGTACAGTGTTTTGACATCTACCATAGACCACACTGCTCCAGGCTCCTAATAAGAACAGCACAGGACTCATTATCTTGCGATAATACTCTAAATAATACCACACTCCTCACCATGAACCATAGCATCAATGGATAATCATAACATCTGGCTGAAATGGCATCGCTTCAACAGTGGGACTGGGGGAATACTGGTTCAGCTCAATGATTCTTGAGTTACTTCATAAGCATACTGAGCTTTCTACTGTATAGTATAGGATATGTGCTTGTGATGCATAAAGTATAGTTTGTCACAACACACATGTGCATGCCTACACACACACAATTCAGTCCCATTCAAAATCCCAAATCCAACTTCTGGTCCCCACAAGTATAGTTAAACACGTCCACACACTCAGGCATGCCTCTGCCTGGGGATTCATTCCAGGTTAATATCTCTGTCTATGTTGCATTCAGCTGATACACCCCAGACTCATCTCTCTATGACATCACCAGCACCCAACAAAGAATAGTGCAGTGCCTGATGGGAAAATAAATACACTTTTAGAAAATAAAACCGTATGAGGCAATTAGGTAAACGACTGCATATTCTCCCCGGGGACTGTCTCAATAGTTTTATTAATGTGCTTATCTTTCATCATAATTTGTGCTACTCTTGCATGAGGTAATATCTTTATTTTCCCATTATGTTGGCCTGGGAAACAGTAATACATACAAATGTCCTGAAGAGGTCAGTCTTTCCATTTGGGATGTTTGGGCAAAGTTAAAAGAGCTGAGTGTTTTTAGTGGGTTTAATGTTAATGTCCCTCTCCAGCCTCTAGGCTATCAGGCTGCTGATTATCCTGCACACCTGTCAACATTGTCATGGGCAGCAGCGCCTCATGACACTCACCTGGACTCCATCACCTCCTTGATTATCTTCCCTATATCTGTCACTCCCCTTGGTTCTTTCCTCAGGTGTTATTGACTCTGTTTTCATGTCGGTGTGTTGTGTTTTTTTGTTTTGTTTAAACAATCACTCCTTGAACTTGCTTCCTGACTCTCAGCACGCTCGTAACAGTTAACCCATTTTAGTGTGTCAATATGCTCTATAAGCCTCGTTCAGATTGGTCCAGTGCTACTGCCGACTCCTTGGCACCTTGGGCTTGTGTCACACTCAATCACAATGTCCCAAGCCATTATACAATGTGTCCTTGTGAACCACACTGTACTCTGCACACTAACCCTTGTGATTTCGGAGGAATTGCAACAGGGCCGGGCTCATTGTCAGAGTATATACATTTATCACCATGGATACTTCATTTCCACACCACCTCAGCTGCATGAGAAAATACTATGGCTCTGTCCCAAAAATGGCACCCTATTCCCTATATAGTGCACTACTTTAGACCAGAGCCCTATTCCCTATATAGTGCACTACTTTAGACCAGAGCCCTATTCCCTATGTAGTGCACTACTTTAGACCAGAGTCCTATTCCCTATATAGTGCACTACTTTAGACCAGAGCCCTATTCTCTATGTAGTGCACTACTTTAGACCAGAGTCCTATTCCCTATATATAGTGCACTACTTTAGACCAGAGCCCTATTCCCTATATAGTGCACTACTTTAGACCAGAGCCCTATGGGTCCGATGCTGGACATAATGTAAATGTCAGAGAGCGGCCTTGCTCCCGTTGAAGCCAGGGTGTTGAGTCCTGAGGCCTGCCTCACTATGGGCATGACACCTCCAGTACAATCCCACCTGAATCAAGTCATACAGGGCATGGTGATTATTTTAACCAGTTGAATATAGGTCTGTTTGTTCTGACCAGATAAAGGGCTGATGATGTTTTTACCAGTTGAATCAGGTGTACTTCTACAGTGGAACTGGCTGGGGACTAGCTGGCTGGGGACTAGCTGGCTGGGGACTAGCTGGCTGGGGACTAGCTGGCTGGGGACTAGCTGAGGACTAGCTGAGGACAATGGGGGGGGGGGGGGTACGTAAGGAGAGGTTTGGATTCATTCCCTTTCTTCCTCGAGCATCCATACACATACCATGTGATGTGGGTTTTCTCATGATGCTCAGCTCAGTTAGTCAGTGAGCACTGTGTCCACACAGACAGAGATCGCTCAGATAGAGCAGGCTTATGAGGCCTGTTATATTAGGAGTTAAGACAGACCTGCACAGTGCCTCTCTCTAGTCTGACATGAGAATAATGGCCTGCACGGTGCCTCTCTCTAGTCTGACATGAGAATAATGGCCTGCACGGTGCCTCTCTCTAGTCTGACATGAGAATAATGGCCTGCACGGTGCCTCTCTCTAGTCTGACATGAGAATAATGGCCTGCACAGTGCCTCTCTCTAGTCTAACATGAGAATAATGGCCTGCACAGTGCCTCTCTCTAGTCTGACATGAGAATAATGGCCTGCACAGTGCCTCTCTCTAGTCTGACATGAGAATAATGGCCTGCACAGTGCCTCTCTCTAGTCTAACATGAGAATAATGGCCTGCACAGTGCCTCTCTCTAGTCTAACATGAGAATAATGGCCTGCACAGTGCCTCTCTCTAGTCTAACATGAGAATAATGGCCTGCACGGTGCCTCTCTCTAGTCTAACATGAGAATAATGGCCTGCACAGTGCCTCTCTCTAGTCTAACATGAGAATAATGGCCTGCACAGTGCCTCTCTCTAGTCTAACATGAGAATAATGGCCTGCACAGTGCCTCTCTCTAGTCTAACATGAGAATAATGGCCTGCACGGTGCCTCTCTCTAGTCTAACATGAGAATAATGGCCTGCACGGTGCCTCTCTCTAGTCTGACATGAGAATAATGGCCTGCACGGTGCCTCTCTCTAGTCTAACATGAGAATAATGGCCTGCACGGTGCCTCTCTCTAGTCTGACATGAGAATAATGGCCTGCACGGTGCCTCTCTCTAGTCTAACATGAGAATAATGGCCTGCACGGTGCCTCTCTCTAGTCTGACATGAGAATAATGGCCTGCACGGTGCCGCTCTCTAGTCTAACATGAGAATAATGGCCTGCACGGTGCCTCTCTCTAGTCTAACATGAGAATAATGGCCTGCACGGTGCCTCTCTCTAGTCTAACATGAGAATAATGGCCTGCACGGTGCCTCTCTCTAGTCTAACATGAGAATAATGGCCTGCACGGTGCCTCTCTCTAGTCTAACATGAGAATAATGGCCTGCACGGTGCCTCTCTCTAGTCTGACATGAGAATAATGGCCTGCACGGTGCCTCTCTCTAGTCTGACATGAGAATAATGGCCTGCACGGTGCCTCTCTCTAGTCTGACATGAGAATAATGGCCTGCACGGTGCCTCTCTCTAGTCTAACATGAGAATAATGGCCTGCACGTTGGCTCAGCCCCCTTAGTCACACTAAGCCCTGTAATCCACTGGCCTGATACACATTTCATCCTCAAATGCGTTTTCACAATGTGATATCGTGAATGTGTGTAACACTGTCTGTATTGATGAGGCTAACGTGCAGTAGCAGCAGTAGTAGCCTAGGTCCAAGTGAATGTGTATCTCTGGGAGTCGTCCACTGTTGTTGTGTATAGGGCTGTGTTTAAATGTATTACCCTGTATTATCTGGGGTTTTACATCCAGCTGTTTAGCTACGGAACACTATATATTATGTCTAGAACTTTAGTAGATATGAGCCTTCAGAAATACTTCCCAAATATTTCATAACTTTACTGGCCAACATCTACTGTCACGTTCCAGGAATACCAGGATGACACACACACACACACACACACACACACACACACACACACACACACACACACACACACACACACACACACACACACACACACACACACACACACACACACACACACACACACACACGACCTTGATGTTGGAACAATACAAGGAAAAATAACATTCAACTAATAGCCATGCTTCCACCTGTCCAGTTGTGAAAACAAACTAGAGTGAAACAGTGTGAAAGTTGAATGTGTTTGTGAGGTTTTCCATTGTTCAGTGTAACAGTGTTAGTCTTTATAGTGTTTGTGAGGTTTTCCTTTCTTCAGTGTAACAGTGTTAGTCTTTATAATGTTTGAAGTTTTCCTTTGTTCAGTGTAACAGTGTTAGTCTTTATAGTGTTTGTGAGGTTGTCCATTGGTCAGGTTGTAGTCTACAGTACACTGGGTTTATAACACTATGGTCAGGTTGTAGTCTACAGTACACTGGTTTTATAACACCATGGTCAGGTTGTTGTCCACAGTACACTGGGTTTATAACACTGTGGTCAGGTTGTAGTCTACAGTAAACTGGTTTTATAACACCAGGGTCAGGTTGTAGTCTACAGTACACTGGTTTTATAACACCATGGTCAGGTTGTTGTCCACAGTACACTGGTTTTATAGCACCATGGTCCAGTTGTAGTCGACAGAACGCTAGCTTTATAACACCATGGTCAGGTTGTAGTCTACAGTAAACTGGTTTTATAACACTATGGTCAGGTTGTAGTCTACAGTAAACTGGTTTTATAACACCGTGGTCAGGTTGTAGTCTACAGTACACTGGTTTTATAACACTATGGTCAGGTTGTAGTCTACAGTAAACTGGTTTTATAACACTATGGTCAGGTTGTAGTCTACAGTAAACTGGTTTTATAACACTATGGTCAGGTTGTTGTCTACAGTAAATTGGTTTTATAACACTATGGTCAGGTTGTAGTCTACAGTAAACTGATTTTATAACACCATGGTCAGGTTGTAGTCTACAGTAAACTGATTTTATAACACCATGGTCAGGTTGTAGTCTACAGTAAACTGGTTTTATAAGGAAGCTTTATTCATGACTTTTTACACTTTTTTCCAGAAAAATGCATATTTCCTTGGATGTAATCTGACCAGGTAACATCCAAAATGACATATGTCCCATGACGTGTTTATCTTCTCATGATAAATACGTTGTTACTAGTTGGTTGTAATGTGGTTATATGATGTCTTCTCAACTAGTTTTCAACCAGAAAACGTCATTAAAGATGCATTTGAAAATGTTGGTAGACAAAGATGCTTTACAGTTGTACATCATTGAGAGAACATAATTGAATTTGCCCTTTTCAGTAATGGAATTATTTCCTGCTTATTTAGACCAGTAAGCAGCCACATGATTTAATGTCCTAAAACAAAGACCTTTCTTTACACTCTATCAGCAGCCGTGACATTTACATAATATTTACATAAACATCCAGTTTACATCAGATTTACTGAAGTATCCTCTTTGCATATGTTAATGTGGATCAAGGAGAGGATGAGTATGAGTGCAACATATTTGCAGTTTTGCCTACGGTTAAGAATGTCAGAATCCTAGTGCATTTTGGTATGAATAAGGTAAGGGCTCTTTTCCTATCGCTTGTCTTTGGGTTCATGCAGAGCTTGAGGGGTGAACTGCTTACAGTGAATTGGATCATTGTTGGAACCGGTCAACAAACACACACAGAGTAGTACATTGTCATCATGTCTATCTCAAGTTGGCATTTAGGAGCACAACAGGGGCGTTCAGTGAATATCCCCCAAAGGAGGATTCCCATGCTGTGGCTTAGTGGTGACCAACATGGGACAAAGGTGGTATTTGGACTTTAAATGAACAACAACTTCAAAATGCTTTATAGCATTGCTAGATGCTTCACAAGTCATTTACAAGTAAAGTCATACTAGAAAATGATGTTTTGTTTTAGGTAGAACTCAATATTTGTTTAATTATGTGTGGCACATGAGTGGTCTCTCTCCCATATAGGCTTATTCTCAAACTGAGATGCTGAAGAGAAAATGGCCGAACCCCGGGCCTAGGGCCCATAGACACGTCTGTCGATGTGAAAGGATCAGACCAATACACGCCGTGTGGTAGTAGCTCTGCCTAGTCCTCTCATAGACTTGGTGGTACATTTACTGTGTGGCTTGTAGGCCTGCTCTGAGTCATGTAGTAGAACTAGACCTTGTAGGCCTACTCTGAGTCATGTAGTAGAACTAGACCTTGTAGGCCTGCTCTGAGTCATGTAGTAGAACTAGACCTTGTAGGCCTGCTCTGAGTCATGTAGTAGAACTAGACCTTGTAGGCCTGCTCTGAGTCATGTAATAGAACTAGACCTTGTAGGCCTGCTCTGAGTCATGTAGTAGAACTAGACCTTGTAGGCCTGCTCTGAGTCATGTAGTAGAACTAGACCTTGTAGGCCTGCTCTGAGTCATGTAGTAGAACTAGACCTTGTAGGCCTACTCTGAGTCATGTAGTAGAACTAGACCTTGTAGGCCTGCTCTGAGTCATGTAGTAGAACGAAACCGTTCACGGCTGCTGAGTGGCGCAGCAGTCTAAGGCGCTGTATCTCACTACTAGAGGCATCACTACAGACACCCTGGTTCAAATCCAGCCTGTATCACAACCGGCCATGATTGGGAGTCCCATAGGGCGGCGCACAATTGGCCCAGCGTCGTCCGGGTTTGGCCGATGTAGGCCGTCATTGTAAATAAGACTTTGTTCTTAACAGACTTTCCGAGCTAAATAAAGGTTACATTTAAAACAAAATCCACGTCTCCACCAGTGTCTTTAGGTTGTTTCAGGATGGGACCAACATCTTCTTCACACCACCTCTCCTAGTTGGTCAGACCAGAGAGAGAGAATAAGGAGAAAGTGACTCTTTCCCAATTTGTCTTCCATTGACTCCTTGCATCCTCTCTTTACGTCGCATTGGAGGAGAAGGTCTGAGGGGAGGGACATTTGATTGATCTTTTCCTCCAATGTGGTTTAGGCAAGAAGACTAATTGGAAGAGAGGCTACCTGTCATTCCCTCTCTCCCACTTCCCGCCTCCCAAGACTGCTCAAACAGCATTCCTCCTCTTGGGCTTAGTGTTTAAACAGGCCAGGACATGCTCATACCATATCTGACTCCTAACTGCAGTGTCGCAGACGTGCTGGTGTTGTGACAGAAGTCCTGCTCATCTTTACCAGAATTACCACAGTATAGTATTGATGTTTAATGAAGATGTCAGCTGACTGCTCCAAGCCCAGCAAACCTCTGTAGAGCTACAGAGAAAAAGATGCCACAGAGATGACTTCTTACCAATATTGCTACAAGACCAGTTGAGTAACAGTAGGAAACAGGTTTAATGCATTGTAAGACTTGTAATAAGCATGTATGACCCCTTCATTTGGGCTCCCGAGTGGCGCAACGGTCTAAGGCACTGCATCTCAGTGCTAGAGGCGTCACTACAGACCCTGGTTTGAATCCAGGCTGCATCACAACCGGCCGTGATTGGTAGTCCCATAGGGCGGCGCACAATTGGCCCAGCGTTAGGGTTTGGCTGGGTTAGGGTTTGACCAGGGTAGGCCGTCATTGTAAATAAGAATTTGTTCTTAACTGACTTGCCTAGTTAAATAAAGGTTAAATAAATAACAGCCATTGCAGTGTAGATACAACATATTATAAAGGCATTATGAAGGCTCATACCCTATATGTACAGTTGAAGTTGGACGTTTACATACACCTTAGCCAAATACACTCAGTTTTTCACAATTCCTGACATTTAATCCCAGTCAAAATTCCCTGTCTTAGGTCATTTAGGATCACCACTTTTATTTGAACAATGAAATGTCAGAGTAATAGAGAGTGATTTATTTCAGCTTTTATTTATTTCATCACATTCCCAGTGGGTCATAAGTTTACCTACACTCAATTAGTATTTGGTAGCATTGCCTTTTAAATTGTTTAACTTGGGTTAAATGTTTCGGGTAGCCTTCCACATGCTTCCCACAATAAGCTGGTTGAATTTTGTCCCATTCCTCCTGACAGAGCTGGTGTAACTGAGTCAGGTTTGTAGGCCTCCTTGCCCGCACACGCTTTTTCAGTTCTGCCCACAAATGGGATTGAGCGGACCTCTTTGTGATGGCCACTCCAATACCTTGACTTTGTTGTCCTTAGGCCATTTTTCCACAACTTTGGAAGTATGCTTGGGGTCATTGTCCATTTGGAAAGACCCATTTGCGACCAAGCTTTAACTTCCTGACTGATGTCTTGACATGTTGCTTCAAATATATCCACATAATTTTCCTACCTCATGATGCCATCTATTTTGTGAAGCGCACCAGTCCCTCCTGCAGCAAAGCACCCCCACAGCATGATGCTGCCACCCCCGTGTTTCACGGTTGGGATGGTGTTCTTCGGCTTGCAAGCCTCCCCCTTTTTCCTCCAAACCTGTTGATGGTCATTATGGCCAAACAGTTCTATTTTTGTTTCATCAGACCAGAGGACATTTCTCCAAAAAGTACGATATTTGTCCCCATGTGCAGTAGCAAACTGTAGCCTGGCATTTTTATGGTGGTTTTGGAGCAGTGTCTTCTTCCTTGCTGAGCGGCCTTTCAGGTTTTGGAGCAGTGTCTTCTTCCTTGCTGAGCAGCCTTTCAGGTTTTGGAGCAGTGTCTTCTTCCTTGCTGAGCGGCCTTTCAGGTTTTGGAGCAGTGTCTTCTTCCTTGCTGAGCAGCCTTTCAGGTTTTGGAGCAGTGTCTTCATCCTTGCTGAGCAGCCTTTCAGGTTTTGGAGCAGTGTCTTCTTCCTTGCTGAGCAGCCTTTCAGGTTTTGGAGCAGTGTCTTCTTCCTTGCTGAGCGGCCTTTCAGGTTTTGGAGCAGTGTCTTCTTCCTTGCTGAGCGGCCTTTCAGGTTTTGGAGCAGTGTCTTCTTCCTTGCTGAGCGGCCTTTCAGGTTTTGGAGCAGTGTCTTCTTCCTTGCTGAGCAGCCTTTCAGGTTTTGGAGCAGTGTCTTCTTCCTTGCTGAGCAGCCTTTCAGGTTTTGGAGCAGTGTCTTCTTCCTTGCTGAGCAGCCTTTCAGGTTTTGGAGCAGTGTCTTCTTCCTTGCTGAGCAGCCTTTCAGGTTATGTCGATATAGGACTCGTTTTACTGTGGTTATAGATATTCTTGTACCTGTTTCCTCCAGCATCTTCACAAGATCCTTTTCTGTTGTTCTGGGATTGATTAGCACTTTACGCACCAAAATACGTTCATCTCTAGGAGACAGAACGCGTCTCCTTCCTGAGCGGTATGATGGCTGCATGGTCCCATGGTGTTTATACTTGCGTACTATAGTTTGTACAGATGAACGGGGTACCTTCAGGCATTTAGAAATGTCTCCCAAGGATGAACCAGACTTGTGTAGGTCTTCACATTTTTTTCCTGAGGTCTTGGCTGATTTCTTTAGATTTTCCCACGATGTCAAGCAAAGAGGCACTGAGTTTGAAGGTAGGCCTTGAAATACATCCACAGGTACACCTCCAATTGACTCAAATTATGTAAATTAGCATATCCAAAGCTTCTAAAGCCATGACATCTTTTTCTGGAATTTTCCAAGCTGTTTAAAGGCACAGTCAACTTAGTGTAAGTACAATTCTGACCCACTGGAATTGTGATACTTTGAATGATAAGTGAAATAATCTGTCAGGAAACAATTGTTGCAAAATTACTTGTGTCATGCACAAAGTAGATGTCCTAACCGACTTGCCAAAACTATAGTTTGTTAACAAGAAATGTGTGGAGTGGTTGAAAAAAACTAGATTTATTGACTCCAACCTAAGTGTATGTAAACTTCCAACTTCAACTGTATACACAGGAGTAAAGAATTACACCCAAGTGTTACAAAAAGTTGCATTAATGTTGTAGAACGTGTTGTGCCATAACACAGTTCAGTTGCACAACACGTTCTACAACATTAATGCAACTTTTTGTAACACTTGGGTGTAATTCTTTACTCCTGTGTATACAGTTGAAGTTGGAAGTTTACATACACTTAGGTTGGAGTCAATAAATCTCGTTTTTCAACCACTCCACACATTTCTTGTGAGAGTAATTAGCCTATAGTATCGGGTGACTGTCACTGATGAGATGTGAATGACAGCATAGGGCCTAGGCCAGGGGCAGACTGGGACCAGAAATCGGCCCGGGCATTTCATCACGCTGGAATCTGACGATTTTGGGCAGGTTTCTGTGTCTGTGCTCATTAACCTATTGAATTTACTAGTTTAATTTAACTAATAAAATAACTTAAAATACTGTATGGTTTTGTATCTCTCTTTGGCATAATACTGCCACAAACAAGGGCCTACATTATAAGTAGGCTAACAATGAAAAAGTAATTTCTTTACTTTTCATTCAAGTCACCGAAAGTTTGTTTTCCTGTTTATTGTCTCATTGTATTCTGAGGTAGAGTTGCAGTATTCTGAAGTCGACCTATGTGACCACACACACACACACACACACACACACATCTCCGATTTGAGTCTGACGGATGTGGTGGAGTGTTGAAGGCAGCAATATTGCACAGATTGCCAATGTACTGCACTATCTGTGTGTCAATCTCTTTCCCTGCCTCCACCACCACTCAACTCTGCTGCCTGTTTTCCTCCCAACAACAGCCTGATCTCAGTTTAACAGTTTAACAAGGCAACAGGTTGGAATAGAGTGAAATAGTAATGGCGTCTTTTTGTAGGAAATAACTCCGTCATGGTTCATTGAACAAAGCCAATGGGGAAATGAATGGCGTTTTTGGAGGGGTTTTGGATAAACACTGAAAATAAGGTCTGTAGTTAACACAGGTTTAGGAGATCTTATACGTTTTGTTCAAATCAAACTTTGTCACATGTGCCGAATACAACATGTGTAGGTAGACCTTACCATGAAATGCTTTACTTACAAGCCCTTAACCAACAGTGTAGACCTTACCATGAAATGCTTTACATACAAGCCCTTAACCAACAGTGTAGACCTTACCATGAAATGCTTTACTTACAAGCCCTTAACCAACAGTGTAGACCTTACCATGAAATGCTTTACTTACAAGCCCTTAACCAACAGTGCAGTTCAAGAAAGAGTTAAGAAAATATTTACCTAATAAACTAAAGTAAAATTATTATAAAATAACAATGAGGCCATATACAGGGCGTACCGGTACATAGTGCGGGGGTACAGGTTAGTCAAGGTAATATAGAAATAGAAATCCCTGATCACACTTGTAACGTTGGCTAGCCAAGCTCATGCCCATAAACGTGTCATCGGGTCTAACGCCAAACTGCGCATGTGCAGGGCGTCAAATCATTGGCACTCCTTCGATATAAAGTTGTTTTTGACAAAAATTAAAACGTGTCAGTATGTCACTTTCACGCGGTTGGAGTAATGGCATGTTCAACTCCTTAATATATTGGCTCGCATCTAGGTTGTGCCTTTAGATTGCGAGAAAATTAACAACTAAGGAAGAATGTTTCCTTTCTCTCATTGACTTCTCAAACCCCCAAACTCGGCCTGGTCTGTTTCACCAGCGTTCCCTGGGTTTAGAAGCTCTGTGATTATACTGCGCACTACGCAAAGACGTGCGTGCCATTTGCCGCGCCTCTTCCCGAACAGAGTCACTGCTGCGCAGACACAGATTGGCTTGTCAAAGTACGCGAAACCACTCCCTTCAACTGCTAACTCCTTTCCTTTGAATAGCAACCCATCAGATACCGTGTTTTATATACGTGATTCCAGTACATAATAGTAAAAGTTATTCAATTAACCGTTTAAATAGCATTGGTTTCGTATCCGCAAGGTGAGCGGTGAAAACTTTGAAGCACCCACTCATTTGGAATAGCCTACTAGACCGGAAAATGGTTCTCAAATCGGAAGACGGAGTCGGTAAGTTATACTACATAGTGAGAAAAATATTATTCTGATCTGAAATGTATTCGCAAAGTTTGCTCACTTGTTGTCAATAGATAGCCGATTCAATTCTGTGTTTTACGAAATGATTCAGAGAGCTCAGAAGTTTAGTCTGTAATGAGCTTTGGTGGTGAGCGTGAGAACTCACCCACAAAATGTCTTCTTCTACTCTGAGTCGGCGATGGGGTGGCCTTGCTTACAATGTTTACTTACTAAGTTGACTAAGAAACAATTCCTCCCGGAATGCCACTGATTTCCATAGTCCTGAAAACAAATTCCATGCAGCCTACTATTCTAAGGAAAGTTGTCGGTGTTATGATCATATTCATTGTCAATAGATTCCTGCATGATTCCGTTTATTATATCAGTTGTCTCACACATTTGTTATTTTGAGGCTATGTTATTTATTGGCCATGTATTATTTAATTTAGAGGCCTTCAATGTATTACTACAATTATAGTAGAGGGACAGACTCATTTTTCCTGAATAAATAATGTAGGCCTATTTCCATGCTCGACACATTGTAACATTAGTTACAGGGATGCATTGTAAAACACATAATGCGTTGTGAATCTATAGATTACCAGCACATTTGATGTATTATTCTGGTTGAACAGGATCTTGTTGTTCAACTGTTGGGTTTTTGTGTTTAGTGTCACTGTACAGTGAATGAATCACTATAAGGGTCTGTTCACTAGCAACAGGTGTTTGTCTGCAGCCCTGCCGTTTCATTACCAAAGTAGGCCGTTGGCACGTTCAGTAACACTTAGCAAGAGCCTAAAGTGATCTTATATCTGTGTAATAATGCTCAGTACTTTAGTAACAATATTGCATTCATGTTTTTGTTGTAATGGAGTTGAGTAGTTTTAGTAATTACACAAGAGGAGTTAGGATTATTCCACCTGGGTAATAACAAAACCGCTCCATTAAATGCCATTACTAATACATCACAATGTTAATGCGATGTTATTACAAGAGCAATCACAGTTTTAGAAGAGCAACTTCATGTTAAATACCACCACCCATTCTAAAGAGATCAGCCATATTGTTCTTTGGGTGTAATTTCAGTCAATGCTTCATTCTTTAAGCAAGATCCCCCCCTCTTATTAGGCTAGCAATTTCCGTTAGTCATAACCATTAAATGTGTCATTTTCCTATGAAAGACCCTGTCGCCTTTGATGTCTGTAGTGGAAAGAGGAGGCCTTCATGTTGCCTGTATTGTTTAATGTTCTTTTCATCTATGGTTTGGTGAACCTGTGGGTCGTTATAATTCACAGTTTTAGCCCACTTCACGTCCTTGTTAATCCTGTTAGAGGAACTGTAAACTAGAGGTCGACCGATAATGATTTCTCAACACCCATACCGATACTGATTATCGGAGGACCCCAAAAATTAATGGAGGACCAAAAAAAGCCGATACCGATTAATTGGCCAATTATTTTATGTATATATATTTGTAATAAATGACAATTACAACAATACTCAATGAACACTTTTATTTTAACTTAATATAATACATATATTAATTTAGTCTCAAATAAATCATGAAACATGTTGAAATTGGTTTAAATAATGCAAAAACACAGTGATGGACAAGAAAGTAAAGCTAACGTTTCAGTTCCTTGCTCAGAACATGAGAACATATGAAAGCTGGTGGTTCCTTTTAACATGAGTCTGCAATATTCCCAGTTAAGAAGTTTTAGGTTGTACTTATTATAGGAATTATAGGACTATTTATCTCTATACCATTTATATTTCATATGCCTTTGACTATTGGATGTTCTTATGGGCACTGTAGTATTGTCAGCCTAATCTCTGGAGTTGATAGTCTTGAAGTCATAAACAGCACTGTGCCTCAAGCATTGCTAAGAGTTGCTGTTTGAATGAATGCTTACGAGCCTGCTGCTGCCTACCATCGCTCTGTCAGGCTGCTCTATTAAATATTAAATCATACACTTAAGTATAATATAATAAACACACAGAAATACGAGCCTTAGGTCATTAATATGGTCAAATCCGGAAACTGCTGCATATACCCTGACTCTGCTTGCACTGAACGCAAGAGAAGTGACAATTTCCCTAGTTAATATTGCCTGCTAACATGCATTTATTTTAACTACATATACAGGTTTAAAAAATATATTATTTTGTATTGATTTTAAGAAAGACATTGATGTTTATGGTTTGGGACATTATTGCAATGATTGTGATTTGTTAAATCATCATCACCCGTTTGGCGAAGTAGGCTGTGATTCGATGATAAATTAACAGGCACCACATTGATTATGTGCAACGCAGGACACGCTAGATAACCTAGTAATATCATCAACCATGTGTAGTTAACTAGTGATTATCTGAAGAATGATTGTTTTTTATAAGATCAGTTTAATGCTAGGTAGCAGCTTACCTTGGCTCCTTGCAGCCACAAGGTCCTTTTGATGCTGCACGAACGTAACAGGTGGTCAGCCTGCCAAGCCGTTTCCTCGTGGAGTAACAGGTGGTCAGCCTGCCAAGCCGTTTCCTCGTGGAGTAACAGGTGGTCAGCCTGCCAAGCCGTTTCCTCGTGGAGTAACAGGTGGTCAGCCTGCCAAGCCGTTTTCTCGTGGATTGCAATGTAATCGGCTTCCAAAAAGGCAGATTATCGATTGTTATGAAAACTTGAAGTCGGCCCAAATTAGTCGGCCATGCCGATTTTAATCGGTTGACCTCTACTGTGAACCCCTCTGACTGACTGACTGACTGACTGACTGACTGAACCCCTCTGACTGACTGAACCCCTCTGACTGACTGAACCCCTCTGACTGACTGAACCCCTCTGACTGACTGAACCATTCTGAATTACTGACTGACTGAACCCCTCTGACTGACTGAACCCCTCTGACTGAACCATTCTGAATGACTGACTGACTGAACCCCTCTGACTGACAGTATACCACATGCCAGATGATTTAGTTACAGTATGGAATTCACAACTAAATGTTTGCCAGCTAGATATCTTCTAACTATTAAGTTAACTGTCTAGAATGTGCTAAATGGTCTGCAGTTGTGCATTTGGTTTGCTAACTTAGTAGCTAGTTATCTAGCTAAGTGGTTAGCCTCTTGCAATCAAGCTCCTCTTGGTAAGAGCAGAGAATCCCCTCCGGATCAAGAGCCTTGCTGTCTAATATTAGTTTTGTGAGTGAACTAAATAGGGCATCGGGTACCATTTGGACTCTCTGTCTCTAGGCCTGGTTACTGTGCTGATAACATTTCCCCAGGACAGGCACCTTTCTCTCTGGCAGTCACATTGGACGCAGGCGGGCTCAGTGGAACCAAGCCATCTCTTTCCTTCCTCCTCTCTCTCTCTCTCTCTCTCCTTGTCTTCTACAGTTCTAGAACAGGTAGCAACAGGTTGAATGTTTGTCATAACAGCAGAAGTCACTGATCAGTGCTGTTGATGGGGTCCCTGTGTTACAGACTGTAACGTCTGCAGTGCTGCTGCTAACAGTCAGTTTTGTTGTGACCTCTGTAGCGACGCATTTCAAGAACTCTGAAAATGTGCCATTCAAATGTTGTGGCTGGGCTGCCCATGCTTTGGTTGTGTACTTTTAGGAACTTGATTTGTTTGGGCTGTGGGGGAGGGAGGTTAAAGTGAAAGGATGTTTTTTTGATCTATTACATATAGAGCTGTACATGCTAGAGTGCCTACCCATAGTATTCACTGATGGGATCTCTATTGTGTGCTTGGTAATGTGACTGGAATAATAGATTACTCTGTGTGTGTCTCTGTGTGTATCTGTGTGTCTCCTGTGTGTCTCCTGTGTGTCTCTGTGTGTCTCTGTGTGTATCTGTGTGTCTCCTGTGTGTCTCTGTGTGTCTCCTGTGTGTCTCCTGTGTGTCTCTGTGTGTCTCTGTGTGTCTCTGTGTGTCTTTGTGTGTCTCCTGTGTGTCTCCTGTGTGTCTCCTGTGTGTCTCTGTGTGTCTCTGTGTGTCTTTGTGTGTCTCCTGTGTGTCTCCTGTGTGTCTCTGTGTGTCTTTGTGTGTCTCCTGTGTGTCTTTGTGTGTCTCCTGTGTGTCTCCCGTGTGTCTCCGTGTGTCTCCGTGTGTCTCCTGTGTGTCTCCTGTGTGTCTCCTGTGTGTCTCCTGTGTGTCTCCTGTGTGTCTCCGTGTGAAAGAGAGAGTATTAAAGGGAGCAGGAGAAAGAGAGACCATAGGAACAATGTTAGAGATGGAAGCTATGTGATGATGCTGTCCCAGACAGCTGTGTGAAGCATCGTTGCTTGGCTTTGGGGTCAGTCTGACTAATGGCTATAGTCTGGAGATGATGCATCTCAGCCTATGTTCCATTATACTAGCAAACAATACACAACCCATTTTTTGATCCTACGTCATTTGCAAGTGTGGACAGTGGAAAACAAAAGAGGTCCTGCTCCTCAGAGTGGAGGGTGGAGGACTGTGGTCATGAAGGAGGAGGAGGTTGTGTTGGGGTGCACTACACCTTTCCCACAGTCAGGGCGTTGACTGACTGCCGCTCACTCTGCGCTTTCTCTCTGCCCTAGAGCTGTGAGAAACGGCCACAACAGGAAGCCAGCAGAGCTCCCAATGAGCCTGGCAGGAAGTGACGTGTGTGTCTGTGTTGGAGGGCGGGGTACCACACACACACACACACACACACGGCCCGGGTGGGTGGGATAGTGTGTGCCTGTCTGTCTTGTGTGACAACCACTGTGTGTGGCTGGCTCTGTGTCAGCTACTGGTGTGGACGGCCTATAATGCCAGTGGGGATGTTGACAGTATGACGAGGCATCAGGGGCTTCAGCATCAACATGGAGCAAAGATGGCTGTTGTAGATACATGGTGACGCTTCCCCTTGGTGCATATCTAGAATCAGCTTCCCCTCCCTCATTCCTAACCTTAACCATTAGTGAGGGAAATAATCAGTGTGTAGGTCAACTTCACCCTACTCCTTCACTCCCACCACTACCAGGATTTCAGGATGTTTATGTTGTGTGTGTTGGTTTAGCAGAGAGGCCCAGTCTACTGCTGTTCCCCCTGTACCAGAGTAGGGCACCGGTTGAACCCCGACTCCCCCTGTACCAGAGCACAGCACCGGTTCAACTGCTACTCCCCCTGTACCAGAGCACAGCACCAGTTGAACCCCTACTCCCCCTGTACCAGAGCACAGTACTGGTTGAACCCCTACTCCCCCTGTACCAGAGTACAGTACTGGTTGAACCCCTAATCCCCCTGTACCAGAGTACAGTACTGGTTGAACCCCTACTCCCCCTGTACCAGAGTACAGTACTGGTTGAACCCCTACTCCCCCTGTACCAGAGTACAGTACTGGTTGAACCCCTACTCCCCCTGTACCAGAGTACAGTACCGGTTGAACCCCTACTCCCCCTGTACCAGAGCACAGTACCGGTTGAACCCCTACTCCCCCTGTACCAGAGTACAGTACTGGTTGAACCCCTACTCCCCCTGTACCAGAGTACAGTACTGGTTGAACCCCTACTCCCCCTGTACCAGAGTACAGTACTGGTTGAACCCCTACTCCCCCTGTACCAGAGTACAGTACTGGTTGAACCCCTACTCCACCTGTACCAGAGTACAGTACTGGTTGAACCCCTACTGCCCCTGTACCAGAGTACAGTACCGGTTGAACCCCTACTCCCCCTGTACCAGAGTACAGTACTGGTTGAACCCCTACTCCCCCTGTACCAGAGTACAGTACCGGTTGAACCCCTACTCCCCCTGTACCAGAGTACAGTACCGGTTGAACCCCTACTCCCCCTGTACCAGAGTACAGTACTGGTTGAACCCCTACTCCCCCTGTACCAGAGTACAGTACCAGTTGAACCCCTACTCCCCCTGTACCAGAGCACAGTACCGGTTGAACCCCTACTCCCCCTGTACCAGAGTACAGTACTGGTTGAACCCCTACTCCCCCTGTACCTGAGTACAGTACCGGTTGAACCCCTAATCCCCCTGTACCAGAGTACAGTACCGGTTGAACCCCTACTCCCCCTGTACCAGAGTACAGTACTGGTTGAACCCCTACTCCCCCTGTACCAGAGTACAGTACCGGTTGAACCCCTACTCCCCCTGTACCAGAGCACAGTACCGGTTGAACCCCTACTTCCACTGTACCAGAGCACAGTACCGGTTGAACCCCTAATCCCCCTGTACCAGAGTACAGTACTGGTTGAACCCCTACTCCCCCTGTACCAGAGCACAGTACCGGTTGAACCCCTACTCCTCCTGTACCAGAGCACAGTACCGGTTGAACCCCTACTCCCCCTGTACCAGAGCACAGTACCGGTTGAACCCCTACTTCCACTGTACCAGAGCACAGTACTGGTTCCCAGCCGCTGGAACCTGTATACATCTCTAGGCCTATACAGCACACTTACTATAAAAACCACCAGCTCCTCTCTCTGCCTTGTGCTGACAATGACAGTCACACACACGCACGCACGCGCGCGCGTAAGGGCTTGCATCGACACACATATGCAAGCACACACGTGCATGCGTATAAACACACACACACACCTTTAGAAGTTCCTTTCTCATAGGTCAGCTAGAGTCATTTCCCCTGGCCCAGTTGAAACCACATGGGCTGGATCATGAGACCACGTCTCTAGCTAGGGAGTCAATCTGTATGATCCTGTTATCCTTAAAGGGATACTTTATATTCATCTCCAGCACCACCACAACATCACCATGTGTGAAAGTGGCACGTTTCTGTGTTTTGTAGTAAAAAAAGAGGAAGATAAGTGTTTCCATGACATCATCATGCCGTCTCACAATTGGTCAAAATCACACGATGCACACCGATGATGTCATTGGAAACACTCATCTTCCTCTATCGGTTTTACCACAAAACATAGAACCCTGTCATTTTCACAGATGTTAATGTTGGGGTGGTCCTGGAGATGATGAATATAAAGTAGAAACCTGGTGAAGTTTCCCTTTAAGGGAGAGCTCCTAGGGGGTTAATGACTAGCTATTGATGATGTAGGTCCCAGAAGGGTCTGTCTTCCTACCACTGTAGGAGCCTTTATATCAACGTTGGGATGTTACTTTTTTCATCATCTCAATGTGTCTAGTAGTGGTCGACCGGCATGGCCGATTGAATTAGGGCCGTTTTCATAATAATCGCTAATCGGTTACATTGCTCTCCACGAGGAGACTGCGTGGCAGGCTGACTACCGGTTACACGAGTGCAGCAAGGAGCCAAGGTAAGTTGCTAGCTAGCATTAAACTTATCTTATAAAAACAATCTTAACATAATCACTAGTTAACTACACATGGTTGATGGTATTACTAGTTTATCTAACTTGTCCTGCGTTGCATATAATCAATGCGGTGCCTGTTAATTTATCATCGTATCACAGCCTACTTTAACTTCGCCAAACGGGTGATGATTTAACAAAGGTGCATTCACGAAAAAAGCACAATCTTTGCACAAATGTACCTAACCATGAACATCAATGCCTTTCTTGAAATCAATACACAGAAGTACATTTTTTTAAACCTGCAATGTTAACTAGGGAAATTGTGTCACTTCTCTTGCGTTCATTGCACACAGAGTCGGGGTGAATGCAACAGTTTGGGCCGGCCGGCTCGTTGCAAACTAATTTGCCAGAATTGTACATAATTATGACATAACATTGAAGGTTGTACAATGTAACAGGAATATTTATACTGATGGATGCCACCCGTTAGATAAAATACGGAACGGTTCGTATTTCACTGAAAGAATAAACTTTTTGTTTTCGAAATGATAGTTCTGGATTCGACCATATTAATGACCAAAGGCTCATATTTATGTGTTTATTATATTCAAATGAAGTCTATGATTTGATATTTGATAGAGCAGTCTGACTGAGCCGTGGTAGGCAGCAGCAGGCTCGTAAGCATTCATTCAAACAGCACTTTACTGCGTTTGCCAGCAGCTGTTTATGTCTTCAAGCCTATGAACCCCCGAGATTAGGCTGGCAGTACTAAAGTACCTAGTAGAACATCCAATAGTCAAAGGCATATGAAATACAAATGGTATAGAGAGAAATAGTTGACGCGTCTATAATAACTATAATAACTGAAACCTAATATTTCTTTACTGGCAATATTGAAGAAGTGGGAATATTGAACCACCAGCAGATGCAAGCACACACATGCATGCTTATAAACACACACACACCTTTAGAAGTTCCTGTCTCATAGGTCAGCTAGAGAGAATGTTCTGAGCAGGAACTGAAACGTGAGTTTTTTTGTTATTATTTTCGACTTACTAAGGTTGTTGTCGTCTCATCCAAACTACTAGCTAACTTATTATTATTATAAAGCTGTATTATTGTCTGAAAGGGGAAGTGAGACTCTTGTTGCTCCCAAATGGCACCCAGGCTTATAGTGCTCTACTTTGGACCAGGGCCCGTAGCTCTCTGAGACTCTGGGCTTTGAGGTAGTGGCTCTCAGACTCTGGGCTTTGAGGCAGTGGCTCTCTGAGACTCTGGGCTTTGAGGTAGTGGCTCTCTGAGACTCTGGGCTTTGAGGTAGTGGCTGTCTGAGACTCTGGGCTTTGAGGCAGTGGCTCTCATACTCTGGGCTTTGAGGCAGTGGCTCTCTGAGACTCTGGGCTTTGAGGTAGTGGCTGTCTGAGACTCTGGGCTTTGAGGCAGTGGCTCTCATACTCTGGGCTTTGAGGCAGTGGCTCTCATACTCTGGGCTTTGAGGTAGTGGCTCTCAGACTCTGGGCTTTGAGGTAGTGGCTCTCAGACTCTGGGCTTTGAGGTAGTGGCTCTCTGAGACTCTGGGCTTTGAGGTAGTGGCTGTCTGCAACTCTGGGCTTTGAGGTAGTGGCTCTCAGACTCTGGGCTTTGAGCTAGTGGCTGTCTGAGACTCTGGGCTTTGAGGTAGTGGCTCTCATACTCTGGGCTTTGAGGTAGTGGCTCTCAGACTCTGGGCTTTGAGGTAGTGGCTCTCTGAGACTCTGGGCTTTGAGGTAGTGGCTGTCTGCAACTCTGGGCTTTGAGGTAGTGGCTCTCAGACTCTGGGCTTTGAGCTAGTGGCTGTCTAAGAATCTGGGCTTTGAGCTAGTGGCTGTCTGCAACTCTGGGCTTTGAGCTAGTGGCTGTCTGCAACTCTGGGCTTTGAGGTAGTGGCTCTCAGACTCTGGGCTTTGAGGTAGTGGCTCTCAGACTCTGGGCTTTGAGGTAGTGGCTCTCAGACTCTGGGCTTTGAGGTAGTGGCTCTCTGAGACTCTGGGCTTTGAGGTAGTGGCTCTCAGACTCTGGGCTTTGAGCTAGTGGCTGTCTAAGAATCTGGGCTTTGAGCTAGTGGCTGTCTGCAACTCTGGGCTTTGAGCTAGTGGCTGTCTGCAACTCTGGGCTTTGAGGTAGTGGCTCTCAGACTCTGGGCTTTGAGGTAGTGGCTCTCAGACTCTGGGCTTTGAGGTAGTGGCTCTCAGACTCTGGGCTTTGAGGTAGTGGCTTTCTGAGACTCTGGGCTTTGAGGTAGTGGCTCTCTGAGACTCTGGGGTTTGATGGAGTGACTCCCTGAGACGGTGAAGTATGTAGCTGTGACTCAGACTGGTGACAGAAGCCCAGACTCATAGGCCTGAGTCATAACAAGAGCTCATGTAGCCTAGTGCCCACCCACTGTCCCTCTAGAGATGGTAAGAGATGACTTCACAGAGTCACTAGTCAAACAACGACATTATGCATTCACTTTCAAGAACCATTCCTCTTGTATTCATAAATGTATTCTTCATCTCAGTATCAGAGTAGGAGGTTGTCATAGCTACGGAGATTGTACTTTGATAAGTGTCAGTACAGTGTAATGACATCATGGAACATACGTTCATACATAACAGTCATGTTTGTTGTGTTGAAAGGCTCCATATTTATCTGAGGGTCTCTTGTTAAGATCTGAATACAACTCTGAGCTTGGTATGCCTGAATACACTACCTTCTCAGATGAACAACTGTGTGTGTGTGTGTTTCAGTGCAAGTGTGTGTGTGTTTCAGTGTGTGTGTGTGTTTCAGTGCGAGTGTGTGTGTTTCAGTGTGAGTGTGTGTGTTTCAGTGTGAGTGTGTGCGTTTCAGTGTGAATGTGTGTGTTTCAGTGTGAGTGTGTGCGTTTCAGTGTGAGTGTGTGTGTTTCAGTGTGAGTGTGTGTGTTTCAGTGTGAGTGTGTGTGTTTCAGTGTGAGTGTGTGTGTTTCAGTGTGAGTGTGTGTGTTTCAGTGTGAGTGTGTGTGTTTCAGTGTGAGTGTGTGCGTTTCAGTGTGAGTGTGTGCGTTTCAGTGTGAATGTGTGTGTTTCAGTGTGAGTGTGTGCGTTTCAGTGTGAGTGTGTGCGTTTCAGTGTGAGTGTGTGCGTTTCAGTGTGAATGTGTGCGTTTCAGTGTGAGTGTGTGCGTTTCAGTGTGAATGTGTGCGTTTCAGTGTGAGTGTGTGCGTTTCAGTGTGAGTGTGTGCGTTTCAGTGTGAGTGTGTGCGTTTCAGTGTGAGTGTGTGTGTTTCAGTGTGAGTGTGTGTGTTTCAGTGTGAATGTGTGCGTTTCAGTGTGAGTGTGTGCGTTTCAGTGTGAGTGTGTGTGTTTCAGTGTGAGTGTGTGTGTTTCAGTGTGAGTGTGTGTGTTTCAGTGTGAATGTGTGTGTTTCAGTGTGAGTGTGTGTGTTTCAGTGTGAGTGTGTGTGTTTCAGTGTGAGTGTGTGCGTTTCAGTGTGAGTGTGTGCGTTTCAGTGTGAGTGTGTGCGTTTCAGTGTGAGTGTGTGCGTTTCAGTGTGAGTGTGTGCGTTTCAGTGTGAGTGTGTGCGTTTCAGTGTGAGTGTGTGCGTTTCAGTGTGAGTGTGTGTGTTTCAGTGTGAGTGTGTGTGTTTCAGTGTGAGTGTGTGTGTTTCAGTGTGAGTGTGTGTGTTTCAGTGTGAGTGTGTGTGTTTCAGTGTGAGTGTGTGTGTTTCAGTGTGAGTGTGTGTGTTTCAGTGTGAGTGTGTGTGTTTCAGTGTGAGTGTGTGCGTTTCAGTGTGAGTGTGTGCGTTTCAGTGTGAGTGTGTGCGTTTCAGTGTGAGTGTGTGCGTTTCAGTGTGAGTGTGTGCGTTTCAGTGTGAGTGTGTGCGTTTCAGTGTGAGTGTGTGCGTTTCAGTGTGAGTGTGTGCGTTTCAGTGTGAGTGTGTGCGTTTCAGTGTGAGTGTGTGCGTTTCAGTGTGAGTGTGTGCGTTTCAGTGTGAGTGTGTGCGTTTCAGTGTGAGTGTGTGCGTTTCAGTGTGAGTGTGTGCGTTTCAGTGTGAGTGTGTGCGTTTCAGTGTGAGTGTGTGCGTTTCAGTGTGAGTGTGTGCGTTTCAGTGTGAGTGTGTGCGTTTCAGTGTGAGTGTGTGCGTTTCAGTGTGAGTGTGTGCGTTTCAGTGTGAGTGTGTGCGTTTCAGTGTGAGTGTGTGCGTTTCAGTGTGAGTGTGTGCGTTTCAGTGTGAGTGTGTGCGTTTCAGTGTGAGTGTGTGCGTTTCAGTGTGAGTGTGTGCGTTTCAGTGTGAGTGTGTGCGTTTCAGTGTGAGTGTGTGCGTTTCAGTGTGAGTGTGTGCGTTTCAGTGTGAGTGTGTGCGTTTCAGTGTGAGTGTGTGCGTTTCAGTGTGAGTGTGTGCGTTTCAGTGTGAGTGTGTGCGTTTCAGTGTGAGTGTGTGCGTTTCAGTGTGAGTGTGTGCGTTTCAGTGTGAGTGTGTGCGTTTCAGTGTGAGTGTGTGCGTTTCAGTGTGAGTGTGTGCGTTTCAGTGTGAGTGTGTGCGTTTCAGTGTGAGTGTGTGCGTTTCAGTGTGAGTGTGTGCGTTTCAGTGTGAGTGTGTGCGTTTCAGTGTGAGTGTGTGCGTTTCAGTGTGAGTGTGTGCGTTTCAGTGTGAGTGTGTGCGTTTCAGTGTGAGTGTGTGCGTTTCAGTGTGAGTGTGTGTGTTTCAGTGTGTGTGTTTCAGTGTGAGTGTGTGTGTTTCAGTGTGAGTGTGTGTGTTTCAGTGTGAGTGTGTGTGTGTTTCAGTGTGAGTGTGTGTGTTTCAGTGTGAATGTGTGTGTTTCAGTGTGAATGTGTGTGTTTCAGTGTGAATGTGTGTGTTTCAGTGTGAGTGTGTGTGTTTCAGTGTGAATGTGTGTGTTTCAGTGTGAATGTGTGTGTTTCAGTGTGAGTGGGGGAAGAGACAGACAGGTGGAGGAGAAGAAATGAAAAAGAAGAGAAGGAATAGAGGATGGCCACTGGGTGGAGCCTCTATGTTAATGATAGCCACGGCAGAGGAGAGAGGGACTGAGCAAGAGGGGAGGGAGGGATGGGGTTGGGAAAGAGAGAGAGAGAGAGAGAGGGGTGCGTGAATAAGTGTTTCTCTCCAGATGGACTGTGGCTGGCTTTGTGCTTGGAGCAGACAGGCTGCGTAGTGAGTTCTGTGTGGTACAGTAGGGTAGACAGACAGCACCTCTCTCTCTTTCTGGTCTGCTGGAGGAGCCGGCTGCCTCCCTCTCTCCTTCGCTGGCCATGCTGTCGCTAGGCTTAACAGGCCGGACTAGCTGATTGAGGAGAGCGAGGTGCCCAACGGATAGGAGAGGGGGAAGACAGGAGCTGACGTACTTTTAAGGATTGTTCACCCAGGTTAGTCATTTTGATTTGTTACAATGTGATTATTGTCATTATTAGCTGTCTGTAGCATTTCATTTAATTCATTGTGTCTGTGTGGGCTGTGTTTGTGTACACTTTTCCTTTAAAAGCAAATACAGAATTGAACTCTGTACAATTTTAAAGTGTGTGTGTGTGTGTGTGTGAGAATGCATTCATACGTGTTTGTGTGTGCATGTGTTCGCATGCGTCTGTTTTCTCACACACACACACACACACACACACACAAACACACACACACACACACACACACACACACACACACACACACACACACACACACACACACACACACACACACGATCCATTTTCATTGCTGCAGTAATAACATCTGCCAGGCTGGAGATAATGCATCTACGTCAGATCAATACTATCCTGTTATGAACACTGAAATACTGTCTGATGAAGGATGGACCTGCTACTCAATACAATACTATCCTGTTATGAGCACTGAAATACTGTCTGATGAAGGATGGACCTGTTACTCAATACAATACTATCCTGTTATGAGCACTGAAATACTGTCTGATGAAGGATGGACCTGTTACTCAATACAATACTATCCTGTTATGAGTACTGAAATACTGTCTGATGAAGAATGGACCTGTTACTCAATACAATACTATCCTGTTATGAGTACTGAAATACTGTCTGATGAAGGATGGACCTGCTACTCAATACAATACTATCCTGTTATGAGTACTGAAATACTGTCTGATGAAGGATGGACCTGCTACTCAATACAATACTATCCTGTTATGAGTACTGAAATACTGTCTGATGAAGGATGGACCTGCTACTCAATACAATACAATACAATACTATCCTGTTATGAACACTGAAATACTGTCTGATGAAGAATGGACCTGCTACTCAATACAATACTATCCTGTTATGAGCACTGAAATACTGTCTGATGAAGGCTGGACCTGCTACTCAATACAATACAATACAATACTATCCTGTTATGAGTACTGAAATACTGTCTGATGAAGGATGGACCTGTTACTCAATACAATACATTACAATACCATCCTGTTATGAGTACTGAAATACTGTCTGATGAAGGATGGACCTGCTACTCAATACAATACAATACAATACTATCCTGTTATGAGTACTGAATACTGTCTGATGAAGGATGGACCTGTTACTCAATACAATACTATCCTGTTATGAGTACTGAAATACTGTCTGATGAAGGATGGACCTGCTACTCAATACAATACTATCCTGTTATGAGTACTGAAATACTGTCTGATGAAGGATGGACCTGCTACTCAATACAATACAATACAATACTATCCTGTTATGAGTACTGAAATACTGTCTGATGAAGGATGGACCTGCTACTCAATACAATACAACACTATCCTGTTATGAGTACTGAAATACTGTCTGATGAAGGATGGACCTGTTACTCAATATAATACTATCCTGTTATGAGTACTGAAATACTGTGATGAAGGATGGACCTGCTACTCAATACAATACAATACAATACTATCCTGTTATAAGTACTGAAATACTGTCTGATGAAGAATGGACCTGCTACTCAATACAATACTATCCTGTTATGAGCACTGAAATACTGTGGTGAAGAATGGACCTGCTACTCAATACAATACAATACAATACTATCCTGTTATGAGTACTGAAATACTGTCTGATGAAGAATGGACCTGCTACTCAATACAATACTATCCTGTTATGAGTACTGAAATACTGTCTGATGAAGAATGGACCTGCTACTCAATACAATACTATCCTGTTATGAACACTGAAATACTGTGATGAAGAATGGACCTGCTACTCAATACAATACTATCCTGTTATGAGCACTGAAATACTGTCTGATGAAGGATGGACCTGCTACTCAATACAATACTATCCTGTTATGAGCACTGAAATACTGTCTGATGAAGGATGGACCTGCTACTCAATACAATACTATCCTGTTATGAGTACTAAAATACTGTCTGATGAAGGATGGACCTGCTACTCAATACAATACTATCCTGTTATGAGCACTGAAATACTGTGGTGAAGAATGGACCTGCTACTCAATACAATACAATACAATACTATCCTGTTATGAGCACTGAAATACTGTGGTGAAGAATGGACCTGCTACTCAATACAATACAATACAATACTATCCTGTTATGAGTACTGAAATACTGTCTGATGAAGAATGGACCTGCTACTCAATACAATACTATCCTGTTATGAGTACTGAAATACTGTCTGATGAAGAATGGACCTGCTACTCAATACAATACTATCCTGTTATGAGCACTGAAATACTGTGATGAAGAATGGACCTGCTACTCAATACAATACTATCCTGTTATGAGCACTGAAATACTGTCTGATGAAGGATGGACCTGCTACTCAATACAATACTATCCTGTTATGAGCACTGAAATACTGTCTGATGAAGGATGGACCTGCTACTCAATACAATACTATCCTGTTATGAGCACTGAAATACTGTCTGATGAAGAATGGACCTGCTACTCAATACAATACTATCCTGTTATGAGCACTGAAATACTGTCTGATGAAGGATGGACCTGCTACTCAATACAATACTATCCTGTTATGAGCACTGAAATACTGTCTGATGAAGGATGGACCTGCTACTCAATACAATACTATCCTGTTATGAGTACTAAAATACTGTCTGATGAAGGATGGACCTGCTACTCAATACAATACTATCCTGTTATGAGTACTGAAATGCTGTCTGATGAAGAATGGACCTGCTACTCAATACAATACAATACAATACTATCCTGTTATGAGTACTGAAATACTGTCTGATGAAGAATGGACCTGCTACTCAATACAATACTATCCTGTTATGAGTACTGAAATACTGTGATGAAGGATGGACCTGTTACTCAATACAATACATTACAATACTATCCTGGGTCGGCTAATAAAAGGTGAAAGTTAGGCTAATATCTAGGTAGGCTAATAAAAGGTGAAAGTTAGACTAATATCTTGGTAGGCTAATAAAAGGTGAAAGGTAGGCTAATATATTGGTAGGCTAATAAAAGGTGAAAGGTAGGCTAATATCTTGGTAGGCTAATAAAAGGTGAAAGGTAGGCTAATATCTAGGTAGGCTAATAAAAGGTGAAAGGTAGGCTAATAAAAGGTGAAAGGTTCAGTTAGCATCCAGGCGTTTATGACCAGGTTGTAGAACGGTGGATAGTTCAGGTTCTGCTCCGTTATACCAGGGCAGCAGATGATTCCACAGAATAACATGGGTCTGTAGGTGTTCTTTGGACAGTGGTGGTGGTGTTTTGTCAGGAGGAATTCAGCTCTGCTTTAGTTTTGGTCAGAACTGATAGCCTGGTCCCAGATCTGTTTGTGCTCCTATCGTCGCATGGTCTCTTACGGTTCTACAGCATAAACAAGTCTGGGACCAGGCTAGGAGTTGTTCCTGGGCCTGAGAAAAAGAAAGCCCCTAGAGCCAAGGATACGGAACTGTCCTTGTTGAAGGAATGTCACTGTCCCTGCTGTTCTTCTAACCCAGAGCATGTGAGCAGAGTTGAGCGGTCTGAAATCTAGCTCCTCATGGAGAGCTGCTTGTGCTCTTCACGTCCTTTCCATCCGCTCCTCTAAAAACCTCTCCTCGCTCACAGGAAAATACTGCTGCTACAAATTCACTCCATTCATTACACTCACAATTTAACTATTTTTTCCCGAATGGTAGGTCCTATTTACCTGGACCTACCATTCTGTTTTAAAGTATTGAAACCAAACCATATGATTTGAATGAAAATGATGATAATGAAAAACATGAAAAGGTGAATGTAAGAAGTGCTCATCATTTCAAATAGGCCACATGTCATATTAAACAGCATATAACCACTCTAAATAGGTCAGGAGACAGACAGGGAGACAAAGAAGGAACCAAAATGAATTATTTAGGCTGTATTATTTCAATTATTTCAAGGCTACAGCTACAAAGAAATACATAGTGAAGCATTTGGGAGTGTGACACACTAAGCTGGCAGGGACATTAAGCACTCAGCATTTAAACAACGCTTAGTTGTATTCAATCATTATATTCTGTACATTACACATATAGACTGTGACTTACTAATTATTTACAAATTAAATAAATGCCTTATTGGGCTCCATCTACAGTGCCTTTAAATGTATCTTTAGAAACATGTGTTTGGCCAGTCTGTGGCTTCAGACCCATGTGTTGGTGTCTGGAGAGCAGGGCAGCAGTAGAGAACATCCTCTCAGACCTGGCAGAGCCACTGGGGATGATAACACCTTCGGGCTGCTCTTGCCAGGCTGGGCAGAGATGCATACTTGTTTTTGTCAGTTGGCGTAAAGGATTTGAGGTAAAATAACCCTATCAAAACAGAAAGCTTCTTGAAAGAGGTAATGCCAGGCCTACTGGGCCTAAATCAATAATGGCCTATTTTATAGATAATAGAAGGGAAATGTTATAGTTAACTACCCACCTCGTTCCTTTATTTTTGCATGAGCACGTAGTAAGTACACCATCATGCTTTCGGGATGCCTTTTCAGATTCCACAATGATTCTTTAGTTGTGGACACTACATCACCACACTCCCTCTCTTCTTTAGTTGTGGACACTACATCACCACACTCCCTCTCTTCTTAAGTTGTGGACACTACATCACCACACTCCCTCTCTTCTTTAGTTGTGGACACTACATCACCACACTCCCTCTCTTCTTTAGTTGTGGACACTACATCACCGCACTCCCTCTCTTCTTTAGTTGTGGACACTACATCACCACACTCCCTCTCTTCTTAAGTTGTGGACACTACATCACCACACTCCCTCTCTTCTTTAGTTGTGGACACTACATCACCACACTCCCTCTCTTCTTTAGTTGTGGACACTACATCACCACACTCCCTCTCTTCTTTAGTTGTGGACACTACATCACCACACTCCCTCTCTTCTTTAGTTGTGGACACTACATCACCACACTCCCTCTCTTCTTTAGTTGTGGACACTACATCACCACACTCCCTCTCTTCTTTAGTTGTGGACACTACATCACCACACTCCCTCTCTTCTTTAGTTGTGGACACTACATCACCACACTCCCTCTCTTCTTTAGTTGTGGACACTACATCACCACACTCCCTCTCTTCTTTAGTTGTGGACACTACATCACCACACTCCCTCTCTTCTTTAGTTGTGGACACTACATCACCACACTCCCTCTCTTCTTTAGTTGTGGACACTACATCACCACACTCCCTCTCTTCTTTAGTTGTGGACACTACATCACCACACTCCCTCTCATCTTTAGTTGTGGACACTACATCACCACACTCCCTCTCATCTTTAGTTGTGGACACTACATCACTGCACTCCCTCTCTTTCTCTTGGTCCTCATCTTTGTAAGTCACCTTGATTTTTCACCTGTGTGTTTTTATCAGTTTCTTTATGATAATATTTAGTGAACTCCATGACAGTAACTAAAGCAAGGGGCTTTAGCAGCACACACGTAAACTACAAATGCATGCTGAGCCGGGCATGGACTGAGCTCGTGAAGTGAGAGGTACTGGAGCGGTAATGGAGCTGTAATGGAGCGGTAATGGAGCTGTACTGTAGTGGTAATGGAGCTGTACTGTAGTGGTAATGGAGCTGTACTGGAGTGGTAATGGAGCTGTAGTGGTAATGGAGCGGTAATGGAGCTGTACTGGAGCGGTAATGGAGTGGTAATGGAGCTGTACTGGAGCTGTACTGTAGCTGTACTGTAGCGGTACTGGAGTGGTAATGGAGCTGTACTGGAGTGATAATGGAGTGGTAATGGAGCTGTACTGTAGCGGTACTGGAGCTGTACTGTAGCGGGCAAGATGTCCGACACTCCTGCCTTTGGGAAAGTCACTCCAAAATGGGCACGCTACACTCCTCTCTCCTCTGACATACTCTGTTCTACACACAGAGGATCTGTGATCATCCCACTGACTCGTCACACAGCTTCTGTGTTCTCCTGCCATCCACCCATTCACTGTCCCACACCTCCCCAGACAAACACAGAGCCTGTTCCCCTTCCTCCTCTCCTCCTCCCTACCACCTCCTCACCAGGCCAGGTTGAGACTGAGTCCATTGTCTCTCTGTGTGGTCCATAACTGATGATATCATCATGGTGGTTCTGTCCGGTCCGGTGCTGAATGACAGGGTGAACTAAAGGGAAGTGTGTGTCTACGAGAGGTGACCCAGGTCAGCCTAAAGGTCAGTGGGCTGTAGGTAAGGAGGAGGCTGTGTTTTGGACTCCGTGCCCAGTGCCACGTTGTCTGCATCACTGACTGACTCACTGACTGACTGACTGACTGACTGACTGGCATTCCTTTACAACTCACTGCTGCTGTTCTGCCTTGTAAAGGGGGTCTTGTCAGGGGGTGTGCGTCTGTCTGTGTGCGTGGATGCTTGCATGTGTTGGACTGGGCCACTCTTCCAAAATATGTGAAGGGGAGGTAAGGGGGAGTCTATAGCTGCACCACTGAAGAGATCCAGTGAGATGTGGAGATTAAAGAGCAATGACCAGTCTCTTTATAAATCACCTGTTCAGGCAGACAACCGCTCTGGTAAATGAGATCCCATGTCAATAGACCTGTAGCTAATAGTGTGCTGTGAGTGAGTCTATGTATGTATCTGTTTAAATGCATTGTGTTTCACCATGAAGTGAAGCATGCTGGACACTAGGCTCCCTGATTGGTTTAGGCAAATCTATAGAGACATGTCTTTTGGTGGGGAGGGGTACTGAACTGGACATTAGCTATGCTTTTAGCTGGGGTGGATGGATGCTCTCTACTCGCCCCTTCTGCACAAGCCATGAGGTAGAGGGGGATGACGGACAGACAGACAGGACCAGGGCTCATTGTGGTTACATTGCATTTTGGAGATAAGATGGGACAGTAGGAGTAAGGGGGGAAAGGGAGAGGAAGAGGGTAATCAGGTCTAATGGAACTCTGAAAGGCCAGATGGGTGCTGCTGGTTCAATGGAAAAGATAATGGTTCAGTCCCAAATGGAACCCTGTGCCCTTTAAAGTGCACTAATTTTGACTAGGGTCGATAGGGGTGCACTATGTAGGGAATAGGATGCCATTTGGGATGCACACATGGAGGAGAAACATATTCCTGGAACACTTACTGATTACTACACATCCTCCCTACACACTTACTGATTACTACACATTACTACACATCCTCCCTACACACTTACTGATTACTACACATCCTCACTGGAACACTTACTGATTACTACACATCCTCACTGCACACTTACTGATTACTACACATCCTCACTACACACTTACTGATTACTACACATCCTCACTGGAACACTTACTGATTACTACACATCCTCACTGCACACTTACTGATTACTACACATCCTCACTGCACACTTACTGATTACTACACATCCTCACTGGAACACTTACTGATTACTACACATCCTCCCTACACACTTACTGATTACTACACATCCTCCCTACACATCCTCACTACACACTTACTGATTACTACACATCCTCACTGGAACACTTACTGATTACTACACATCCTCCCTACACACTTACTGATTACTACACATCCTCACTACACATCCTCACTACACACTTACTGATTACTACACATCCTCCCTACACATCCTCACTACACACTTACTGATTACTACACATCCTCACTACACATCCTCACTACACACTTACTGATTACTACACATCCTCCCTACACATCCTCACTACACACTTACTGATTACTACACATCCTCACTGGAACACTTACTGATTACTACACATCCTCCCTACACACTTACTGATTACTACACATCCTCACTACACACTTACTGATTACTACACATCCTCACTGGAACACTTACTGATTACTACACATCCTCACTGCACACTTACTGATTACTACACATCCTCACTGCACACTTACTGATTACTACACATCCTCACTGGAACACTTACTGATTACTACACATCCTCCCTACACACTTACTGATTACTACACATCCTCACTACACATCCTCACTACACACTTACTGATTACTACACATCCTCACTACACATCCTCACTACACACTTACTGATTACTACACATCCTCACTGGAACACTTACTGATTACTACACATCCTCACTGGAACACTTACTGATTACTACACATCCTCCCTACACACTTACTGATTACTACACATCCTCACTGCACACTTACTGATTACTACACATCCTCACTGGAACACTTACTGATTACTACACATCCTCACTGGAACACTTACTGATTACTACACATCCTCACTGCACACTTACTGATTACTACACATCCTCACTGGAACACTTACTGATTACTACACATCCTCCCTACACACTTACTGATTACTACACATTACTACACATTACTACACATCCTCACTGCACACTTACTGATTACTACACATCCTCACTGGAACACTTACTGATTACTACACATCCTCACTGCACACTTACTGATTACTACACATCCTCCCTACACACTTACTGATTACTACACATCCTCCCTACACACTTACTGATTACTACACATCCTCCCTGGAACACTTACTGATTACTACACATCCTCACTGGAACACTTACTGATTACTACACATCCTCACTGGAACACTTACTGATTACTACACATCCTCCCTGGAACACTTACTGATTACTACACATCCTCACTGCACACTTACTGATTACTACACATCCTCACTGGAACACTTACTGATTACTACACATTACTACACATCCTCACTGCACACTTACTGATTACTACACATCCTCACTGGAACACTTACTGATTACTACACATCCTCCCTACACACTTACTGATTACTACACATCCTCACTGGAACACTTACTGATTACTACACATCCTCACTACACACTTACTGATTACTACACATCCTCACTACACACTTACTGATTACTACACATCCTCACTGGAACACTTACTGATTACTACACATCCTCACTACACATCCTCACTACACACTTACTGATTACTACACATTACTACACATCCTCCCTACACACTTACTGATTACTACACATCCTCACTACACATCCTCACTACACACTTACTGATTACTACACATTACTACACATCCTCCCTACACACTTACTGATTACTACACATTACTACACATCCTCCCTACACACTTACTGATTACTACACATCCTCACTACACATCCTCACTACACACTTACTGATTACTACACATCCTCACTACACATCCTCACTACACACTTACTGATTACTACACATCCTCACTGGAACACTTACTGATTACTACACATCCTCACTACACACTTACTGATTACTACACATCCTCACTGGAACACTTACTGATTACTACACATTACTACACATCCTCACTACACACTTACTGATTACTACACATTACTACACATCCTCCCTACACACTTACTGATTACTACACATTACTACACATTACTACACATCCTCACTACACACGTACTGATTACTACACATTACCACACATTACTACACATCCTCCCTAAACACACACTGATTACTACACATTACTACACATCCTCACTACACACACACTGATTACTACACATTACTACACATCCTCCCTACACACTTACTGATTACTACACATTACCACACATCCTCACTACACACTTACTGATTACTCCACATTACTACACATTACCACACATCCTCACTACACACTTACTGATTACTACACATTACTACACATTACTACACATCCTCCCTACACACTTACTGATTACTACACATTACTACACATTACTGCACATCCTCACTACACACTTACTGATTACTACACATTACTACACATCCTCCCTACACACTTACTGATTACTACACATTACTACACATTACTACACATCCTCCCTAAACACACACTGATTACTACACATTACTACACATCCTCACTACACACTTACTGATTACTACACATTACTACACATCCTCACTACACACTTACTGATTACTACACATTACTACACATCCTCCCTAAACACACACTGATTACTACACATTACTACACATCCTCACTACACACTTACTGATTACTACACATTACTACACATTACTACACATCCTCACTACACACTTACTGATTACTACACATTACTACACATTACTACACATCCTCACTACACACTTACTGATTACTACACATTACTACACATCCTCACTACACACAGTGATTACTACACATTACTGCACATCCTCACTACACACACACTGATTACTACACATTACTACACATCCTCACTACACACACACTGATTACTACACATTACTACACATCCTCACTACACACACACTGATTACTACACATTACTACACATCCTCACTACACACAGTGATTACTACACATTACTACACATTACTACACATCCTCACTACACACACACTGATTACTACACATTACTACACATCCTCACTACACACAGTGATTACTACACATTACTGCACATCCTCACTACACACACAATAGTACAAGTATTTGCCGTATTCACATCTATTCACATTAGGCTACACACAGTATTCACCCAGTCAGCACACAGCTGTTGCCCTCTTGTAGGGAACACAATCAGTGGAGTTTCCATGTGTCTGGTATGGTTACAGTAAAGCCTATCAGAGCATTAGACAGGTGTTGTGGTGCTGAGAGAGAGAGACTGTGCTCCTCTGGGTTGTGTTGGGGTATACTACACACTCAGTACCCCTCTAGGTGGGTACAGGCAGTGGTATCAGGGTACATACGATTTCTGTCCAACAAGACCCCAGAGAGCGCCACTGCCCCAGGAATGTGTCCTATGTAATGAGAGGGACCTGGGACTGAACGAACACAGCGGCTTATTTTGGCCGTCACGTTTTTGAGCTCAACCTCCAAACTAGGTCAAATCAGATCAGGGGAGAGAGAGAGATTTCCTTTGAGCTGTCCTTTGGAATTTTCATTTCCTGATTTCCTGAGCAGATTCTCCAGTGATTTGGAAACCAGTAGTTTGGTATCTCTCCTTCCAAGATGGCAATCTGAGAGGGGGCGAGAGAGATGAACTGGATTGTGGTCCAGAGTATTGCACATGCAGGAAGTTGTAAAATACTGAGGTTTGTGTACGTTACATATAACACCGCAGACTCATTTACCAATCTGCTCCTCAACATAGCAGCTAAAACTCTGTCTGACTGGACACAAAGTCTATTGGGAAATAAAACCACAACCCACGTAAATGGGTCAGTTATAAATCAGGGTTCATTTAGGCTCAGTGAGAATGAGAGCTGAAGCTCAGCCGCTAGCTGAGGCAGGTCAAACCCCAGATTAGTGTGTACCAGCACCAAACATTTGACCTCTCTTTAGAAGCCCTTTGTCATTCACTGGATTGTCTATAGTAGGTTTAACTCCAACCCTGGTCCTGGAGAGATACTGTCCTGTAGGTTTTAACTCCAACCCTGTTCCTGGAAAGATACTGTCCTATAGGGTTTAACTTCAACCCTGTTCCTGGAGAGATACTGTCCTGTAGGTTTTAACTCCAACCCTGTTCCTGGAGAGATACCGTCCTATAGGGTTTAACTTCAACCCTGTTCCTGGAGAGTTACCGTGTTGTAGTTTTTAACTCCAACCCTGTTCCTGGAGAGATACCTTCCTGTAGGTTTAACTCCAACCCTGTTCCTGGAGAGATACTGTCCTGTAGGTTTAACTCCAACCCTGTTCCTGGAGAGATACTGTCCTGTAGGGTTTAACTCCAACCCTGTTCCTGGAGAGATACTGTCCTGTAGGGTTTAACTCCAACCCTGTTCCTGGAGAGATACTGTCCTGTAGTGTTTAACTCCAACCCTGTTCCTGGAGAGATACCTTCCTGTAGGTTTAACTCCAACCCTGTTCCTGGAGAGTTACCGTGTTGTAGGGTTTAACTCCAACCCTGTTCCTGGAGAGATACCTTCCTGTAGGTTTAACTCCAACCCTGTTCCTGGAGAGATACTGTCCTGTAGGTTTAACTCCAACCCTGTTCCTGGAGAGATACTGTCCTGTAGGGTTTAACTCCAACCCTGTTCCTGGAGAGATACTGTCCTGTAGGGTTTAACTCCAACCCTGTTCCTGGAGAGATACTGTCCTGTAGGGTTTAACTCCAACCCTGTTCCTGGAGAGATACTGTCCTGTATGGTTTAACTCCAACCCTGTTCCTGGAGAGATACCGTGCTGTCGGGTTTACCTCAAACCCTGTTCCTGGAGAGATACCGTCCTATAGGGTTTAACTCCAACCCTGTTCCTAGAGAGATACCGTGCTGTCGGGTTTAACTCCAACCCTGTTCCTGGAGAGATACCGTCCTATAGGTTTTAACTCCAACCCTGTTCCTGGAGACATACCTTCCTGTAATGGGTTTTTCACCATTACTGAGTCAAACCAAGCTGTACTGAGCTGGTCTGTTTGTGTGTCCACCATCACCCATAGTTGCTGGAAACTGTGGAAAATGTGTAAAGATCTGAGCCACCACAGTATGGTTTGGGTTGGCCCTAAAGTGTGAAAGAGACATCTGATGTCTGTGCCAGAACAGTTTTCTTCAGCTGGACACAGTTTATCTCCCTACCTTCTTGTGAGCCACCCAGAGGCCCCTGGTGTTGCTGTGGCCAAGTTATTTGGACTGTCAACAGAGTTAGTTTCTATTGGCTGTTCTACCTGGTAGATAGTGTTACTGTTTTATTATGGAGAGTTTCAGAGGAAACATAATGGGTTGTGAGAGTGCTGACACAGCGCCAAGCACAGCAGGGGTGAACGGTAAGCCTGAGGTGTGTGTGTTTCCCCTGGATGGCCTGCTTTCCAGGCAGTACTAGGCCCTAGAAAACAGGATGTGGGCGGCGTGTCTCTCTCATCCCACGCTCTGTCAGGCCTCTCCCTCTGGTTGGCTACTGTGAGACTGAGATTGGCTATCATCACGCTGACCTCTGACCTCTGGCGATGTATTGAACTGTTCCAGTAAATGCAGGGTTTTTCTGAGATACAGAGAGGGGAGATTCTGTGTTCTCCACCTAATGATGAATGTGATGTCACTTTGTTATCTCATGACAATATAACGCCACCTCTCTTCATCCCCCATCCCCCACTCTCATGTCTCTCGGTTTCTATTGTTGCACGTTGTGTGTGTGTGTGTGTGTGTGTGTGTGTGTGTGTGTGTGTGTGTTTGAATGGTAAATATATTGATAAACTGGTAAAAATCCAGATGTAGCCTATTCACAATACAGGGGAATGCATATTGAATAGGAGTAAGAGAATGCATTGAGTTGAGCTTGTTTTGGCTTCAGATGGCAAACAATCTGTTTCCCTTCCAATTGGGACTCATTTTATTGTAGTGATAAACATCTGCATAGAAGTAACGTATTTTATAAAAGTGTTTTATAAAAGCTGTGCCACCAGAGACTCTGGGTTCGGGCCCAGGCTCTGTCGTAACCGGCCACGACCGGGAGGTCCGTGGGGCGACGCACAATTGGCCTAGCGTCGTCCGGGTTAGGGAGGGGTTGGCCGGTAGGGATATCCTTGTCTCATCGCGCACCAGCGACTCCTGTGGCGGGCCGGGGGCAGTGCACGCTAACCAAGGTTGCCAGGTGCACGGTGTTTCCTCCGGCACATTGGTGCGACTGGCTTCCGGGTTGGATGGCGCTGTGTTAAGAAGTAGTGCGGCTGGTTGGGTTGTGTATCGGAGGACGCATGACTTTCACGCACGACTTTCAACCTTCGTCTCTCCCGAGCCCGTACGGGAGTTGTAGTTGTAGTGAGACAAGATAGTAGCTACTAAACAATTGGATACCACGAAATTGGGGAGAAAACGGGGTAAAATGTAAAAAATAAAACAATAAAAAGTGTGTGCTCGCTCTTTAACCAGTAATGACATCATTCACGGAGAGACGTGAGAGAGAGCAATTTAAGTGAATTAATAACGTTTTGATGGCAATCACTTTTGAATCAGTTTGGAAATTAGGATGTTTTGCGTAATGGTTAGCGTATTATCACAAACATGGTACTAGCGGGAGTGAATGGATGTTGGCTTCAGCTGTAAGCAAGGAAAGTTAGTCTACAAAGCTGGAAGCCACCGGTATCTTCTAGCATTGTAAAGTTTTCTAGCCTGTCTGGATATAGTAATAAGTCATTTAACAGTTCCTACATGCCGTGTCACATTATTCAAGTCTGTTAACTTCTGACTGAGTGGAGATCTGACATGATACAGTCCAGACTCCCAGCTGAGTGGAGATCTGACATGATACAGTCCAGACTCCCAGTACAGACTGAGTGGAGATCTGACATGATACAGTCCAGACTCCCAGCTGAGTGGAGATCTGACATGATACAGTCCAGACTCCCAGCTGAGTGGAGATCTGACATGATACAGTCCAGACTCCCAGTACAGACTGAGTGGAGATCTGACATGATACAGTCCAAACTCCCAGCTGAGTGGAGATCTGACATGATACAGTCCAGACTCCCAGTACAGACTGAGTGGAGATCTGACATGATGCAGTCCAGACTCCCAGCTGAGTGGAGATCTGACATGATACAGTCCAGACTCCCAGCTGAGTGGAGATCTGACATGATACAGTCCAGACTCCCAGCTGAGTGGAGATCTGACATGATACAGTCCAGACTCCCAGTACAGACTGAGTGGAGATCTGACATGATACAGTCCAAACTCCCAGCTGAGTGGAGATCTGACATGATACAGTCCAGACTCCCAGTACAGACTGAGTGGAGATCTGACATGATGCAGTCCAGACTCCCAGTACAGACTGAGTGGAGATCTGACATGATACAGTCCAGACTCCCAGCTGAGTGGAGATCTGACATGATACAGTCCAGACTCCCAGCTGAGTGGAGATCTGACATGATACAGTCCAGACTCCCAGTACAGACTGAGTGGAGATCTGACATGATGCAGTCCAGACTCCCAGTACAGACTGAGTAGAGATCTAACATGATACAGTCCAGACTCCCAGCTGAGTGGAGATCTGACATGATACAGTCCAGACTCCCAGTACAGGCTGAGTGGAGATCTGACATGATACAGTCCAGACTCCCAGCTGAGTGGAGATCTGACATGATACAGTCCAGACTCCCAGTACAGACTGAGTGGAGATCTAACATGATACAGTCCAGACTCCCAGTACAGACTGAGTAGAGATCTAACATGATACAGTCCAGATTCCCAGCTGAGTGGAGATCTGACATGATACAGTCCAGACTCCCAGCTGAGTGGAGATCTGACATGATACAGTCCAGACTCCCAGTACAGACTGAGTGGAGATCTGACATGATACAGTCCAGACTCCCAGTACAGACTGAGTGGAGATCTGACATGATACAGTCCAGACTCCCAGCTGAGTGGAGATCTGACATGATACAGTCCAGACTCCCAGTACAGACTGAGTGGAGATCTGACATGATGCAGTCCAGACTCCCAGCTGAGTGGAGATCTGACATGATACAGTCCAGACTCCCAGTACAGACTGAGTGGAGATCTGACATGATACAGTCCAGACTCCCAGCTGAGTGGAGATCTGACATGATACAGTCCAGACTCCCAGTACAGACTGAGTGGAGATCTGACATGATGCAGTCCAGACTCCCAGCTGAGTGGAGATCTGACATGATACAGTCCAGACTCCCAGTACAGACTGAGTGGAGATCTGACATGATACAGTCCAGACTCCCAGCTGAGTGGAGATCTGACATGATACAGTCCAGACTCCCAGCTGAGTGGAGATCTGACATGATACAGTCCAGACTCCCAGTACAGACTGAGTGGAGATCTGACATGATACAGTCCAGACTCCCAGTACAGACTGAGTGGAGATCTGACATGATACAGTCCAGACTCCCAGCTGAGTGGAGATCTGACATGATACAGTCCAGACTCCCAGCTGAGTGGAGATCTGACA